>NW_027526589.1:0-294067 GCF_052857255.1 Amblyomma americanum | reverse complement strand
ACACCTTTCTCTCGTCTACTCTTCGACGACTTGTTAAATCGATGCTCGTGAATTTTGCTACTTTCGATCTAAAACGATGTATCCCGTTGTTTTGAGCCCGAATACGAGTTTTCGCGCTGTCTGAGAGAAAAAGTTTACACCTTTCTCTCGTCTACTCTTCGACGACTTGTAAAATCGATGCTCGTGAATCTTGATAGTTTCGCTCTAAAACAATGTATCCCGTTGTTTTGAGCCCGAAAACGAGTTTTCGCGCAGTTCTGACAGAAAAAGTTTACACCTTTTTCTCGTCTACTCTTCGACGACTTGTAAAATCAATGCTCGTTAATCTTGCTACTTTCGATCTAAAACGATGTATCCCGTTGTTTTGAGCCGGAATACAAGTTTTCGCGCAGTTCTGGGAGAAAAAGTTTACACCTTTCTCTCGTCTACTCTTCGACGACTTGTAAAATCGATGCTCGTGAATTTTGCTTGTCTTGATCTAAAACGATGTATCCGTTGTTTTGAGCCGCAATACAAGTTTTTGCGCAGTTCTGAGAGAAAAAGTTTACACCTTTCCCTCGTTCTCTTCTACGACATGTAAAGTCGATGCTCGTGAATCTTGCTAGTTTTGATCTAAAACGATGTATCTCAATGATTTGAGCCGGAATACAAGTTTTCGCGCAGTTCTGAGAGAAAAAGTTTACAACTTTTTCTCGTCTACTCTTCGACGACTTGTTAAATCGATGCTCGTGAATTTTGCTACTTTCGATCTAAAACGATGTATCCCGTTGTTTTGAGCCGGAGTACAATTTTTCGCGCAGTTCTGAGAGAAAAAGTTTACACCTTTCTCTCGTCTACTCTTCGACGACTTGTAAAATCGATGCTCGTGAATATTGATAGTTTCGCTCTAAAACAATGAATCCCGTTGTTTTGAGCCGGAATACGAGTTTTCGCGCAGTTCTGAGAGAAAAAGTTTACACCTTTCTCTCGTCTACTCTTCGACGACTTGTAAAATCGATGCCCGTTAATCGTGCTAGTTTCGATCTAAAACGATGTATCCCGTTGTTTTGAGCCCGAATACGAGTTTTCGCGCTGTTCTGAGAGAAAAAGTTTACACCTTTCTCTCGTCTACTCTTCGACGACTTGTAAAATCGATGCTCGTGAATCTTGATAGTTTCGCTCTAAAACAATGTATCCCGTTGTTTTGAGCCCGAAAACGAGTTTTCGCGCAGTTCTGACAGAAAAAGTTTACACCTTTCTCTCGTCTACTCTTCGACGACTTGTAAAATCGATGCTCGTTAATCTTGCTACTTTCGATCTAAAACGATGTATCCGTTGTTTTGAGCCGGAATACAAGTTTTCGCGCAGTTCTGAGAGAAAAAGTTTACACCTTTCTCTCGTCTACTCTTCGACGACTTGTAAAATCGATGCTCGTGAATTTTGCTTGTCTTGATCTAAAACGATGTATCCCGTTGTTTTGAGCCGCAATACAAGTTTTTGCGCAGTTCTGAGAGAAAAAGTTTACACCTTTCCCTCGTTCTCTTCTACGACATGTAAAATCGATGCTCGTGAATCTTGCTAGTTTTGATCTAAAACGATGTATCTCAATGATTTGAGCCGGAATACAAGTTTTCGCGCAGTTCTGAGAGAAAAAGTTTACAACTTTCTCTCGTCTACTCTTCGACGACTTGTTAAATCGATGCTCGTGAATTTTGCTACTTTCGATCTAAAACGATGTATCCCGTTGTTTTGACCCGGAGTACAATTTTTCGCGCAGTTCTGAGAGAAAAAGTTTACACCTTTCTCTCGTCTACTCTTCGACGACTTGTAAAATCGATGCTCGTGAATATTGATAGTTTCGCTCTAAAACAATGAATCCCGTTGTTTTGAGCCGGAATACGAGTTTTCGCGCAGTTCTGAGAGAAAAAGTTTACACCTTTCTCTCGTCTACTCTTCGACGACTTGTAAAATCGATGCTCGTGAATATTGATAGTTTCGCTCTAAAACAATGAATCCCGTTGTTTTGAGCCAGAATACAAGTTTTCGCGCAGTTCTGAGAATAAAGTTTACACCTTTCTCTCCTCTACTCTTCGACGACTTGTAAAATCGATGCTCGTGAATCTTGATAGTTTCGCTCTAAAACAATGTATCCCGTTGTTTTGAGCCCGAATACGAGTTTTCGCGCAGTTCTGAGAGAAAAAGTTTACACCTTTTTCTTGTCTACTCTTCGACGACTTTTAAAATCGATGCTCGTGAATCTTGCTAGTTTCGATCTAAAACGATGTATCCCGTTGTTTTGAGCCGGAATACAAGTTTTCGCGGCAGTTCTGAGAGAAAAAGTTTACACCTTTCTCTCGTCTACTCTTCGACGACTTGTAAAATCGATGCTTGTTAATCTTGCTAGTTTTGATCTAAAACGATGTATTCCGTTGTTTTGAGCCGGAATACAAGTTTTCGCGCAGTTCTGAGAGAAAAATTTACAACTTTCTCTCGTCTACTCTGCGACGACTTGTAAAATCGATGCTCGTGAATCTTGATAGTTTCGCTCTAAAACAATGTATCCCTTTGTTTTGAGCCCGAATACGAGTTTTCGCGCTGTTCTGAGAGAAAAAGTTTACACCTTTCTCTCGTCTACTCTTCGACGACTTGTAAAATCGATGCTCGTGAATCTTGATAGTTTCGCTCTAAAACAATGTATCCCGTTGTTTTGAGCCCGAAAACGAGTTTTCGCGCAGTTCTGAAAGAAAAAGTGTACACCTTTCTCTCGTCTACTCTTCGACGGCTTGTAAAATCGATGCTCGTGAATCTTGCTAGTTTCAATCTAAAACGATGTATCCCAGTGCTTTGAGCCGGAATACAAGTTTTCGCGCAGTTCTGAGAATAAAGTTTACACCTTTCTCTCCTCTACTCTTCGACGACTTGTAAAATCGATGCTCGTGAATCTTGATAGTTTCGCTCTAAAACAATGTATCCGTTGTTTTGAGCCCGAATACGAGTTTTCGCGCAGTTCTGAGAGAAAAAGTTTACACCTTTCTCTCGTCTACTCTTCGACGACTTGTAAAATCGATGCTCGTGAATCTTGATAGTTTAGCTCTAAAACAACGTATCCCGTTATTTTGAGCCCGAATACGAGTTTTCGCGCAGTTCTGAGAGAAAAAGTTTACACCTTTCTCTCGTCTACTCTTCGACGACTTGCAAAATCGATGCTCGTGAATCTTGATAGTTTCGATCTAAAACAATGTATCCCGTTGTTTTGAGCCGGAATACATGTTTTCGCGCAGTTCTGAGAAAAAAAGTTTACACCTTTCTCTCGTCTACTCTTCGACGACTTGTAAACTCGATGCTCGTTAATCTTGCTAGTTTGGATCTAAAACGATGTATTCTGTTGTTTTGAGCCGGAATACAAGTTTTCGCGCAGTTCTGAGAGAAAAATTTACAACTTTCTCTCGTCTACTCTGCGACGACTTGTAAAATCGATGCTCGTGAATCTTGATGGTTTCGCTCTAAAACAATGTATCCCGTTGTTTTGAGCCCGAATACGAGTTTTCGCGCTGTTCTGAGAGAAAAAGTTAACACCTTTCTCTCGTCTACTCTTCGACGACTTGTAAAATCGATGCTCGTGAATTTTGCTTGTCTTGATCTAAAACGATGTATCCCGTTGTTTTGAGCCGCAATACAAGTTTTTGCGCAGTTCTGAGAGAAAAAGTTTACACCTTTCCCTCGTTCTCTCTTCTACAAAATGTAAAATCGATGCTCGTGAATTTTGCTACTTTCGATCTAAAACGATGTATCCCGTTGTTTTGAGCCGGAGTACAATTTTTCGCGCAGTTCTGAGAGAAAAAGTTTACACCTTTCTCTCGTCTACTGTTCGACGACTTGTAAAATCGATGCTCGTGAATATTGATAGTTTCGCTCTAAAACAATGAATCCCGTTGTTTTGAGCCGGAATACGAGTTTTCGCGCAGTTCTGAGAGAAAAAGTTTACACCTTTCTCTCGTCTACTCTTCGACGACTTGTAAAATCGATGCCCGTTAATCTTGCTAGTTTCGATCTAAAACGATGTATCCCGTTGTTTTGAGCCGGAATACAAGTTTTCGCGGCAGTTCTGAGAGAAAACGTTTACGCCTTTTTCTTGTCTACTCTTCGACGACTTGTAAAATCGATGCTCGTGAATATTGATAGTTTCGATCTAAAACGATGTATCTCGTTGTTTTGAGCCGGAATACAAGTTTTCGCGGCAGTTCTGAGAGAAAAAGTTTACACCTTTCTCTTGTCTACTCTTCGACGACTTTTAAAATCGATGCTCGTGAATCTTGCTAGTTTCGATCTAAAACGATGTATCCCGTTGTTTTGAGCCGGAATACAAGTTTTCGCGCAGTTCTGAGATAAAACGTTTACACCTTTTTCTTGTCTACTCTTCGACGACTTTTAAAATCGATGCTCGTGAATCTTGCTAGTTTCGATCTAAAACGATGTATCCCGTTGTTTTGAGCCGGAATACAAGTTTTCGCGCAGTTCTGAGAGAAAACGTTTACACCTTTTTCTTGTCTACTCTTCGACGACTTGTAAAATCGATGCCCGTTAATCTTGCTAGTTTTGATCTAAAACGATGTATCCCGTTGTTTTGAGCCGGAATACAAGTTTTCGCGCAGTTCTGAGAGAAAAAGTTTACACACCTTTTTCTTGTCTACTCTTCGACGACTTTTAAAATCGATGCTCGTGAATCTTGCTAGTTTCGATCTAAAACGATGTATCCCGTTGTTTTGAGCCGGAATACAAGTTTTCGCGCAGTTCTGAGAGAAAACGTTTACACCTTTTTCTTGTCTACTCTTCGACGACTTGTAAAATCGATGCCCGTTAATCTTGCTAGTTTCGATCTAAAACGATGTATCCCGTTGTTTTGAGCCGGAATACAAGTTTTCGCGCAGTTCTGAGAGAAAAAGTTTACACCTTTTTCTTGTCTACTCTTCGACGACTTTTAAAATCGATGCTCGTGAATCTTGCTAGTTTCGATCTAAAACGATGTATCCCGTTGTTTTGAGCCGGAATACAAGTTTTCGCGGCAGTTCTGAGAGAAAAAGTTTACACCTTTCTCTCGTCTACTCTTCGACGACTTGTAAAATCGATGCTCGTGAATTTTGATAGTTTCGCTCTAAAACAATTTACCCCGTTGTTTTGAGCCGGAATACGAGTTTTCGCGCAGTTCTGAGAGAAAAAGTTTACACCTTTCTCTCGTCTACTCTTCGACGACTTGTTAAATCGATGCTCGTGAATTTTGCGACTTTCGATCTAAAACGATGTATTCCGTTGTTTTGAGCCGGAATACAAATTTTTGCGCAGTTCTGAGAGAAAAAGTTTACACCTTTCTCTCGTTCTCTTCGACGACATGTAAAATCGATGCTCGTGAATCTTGCTAGTTTCGATCTAAAGCGATGTATCTCAATTATTTGAAACGGAATACAAGTTTTCGCGCAGTTCTGAGAGAAAAAGTTTACACCTTTCTCTCGTCTACTCTTATTTATTTATTTATTTATTTATTGTACCCTCAGGGCCCGAAGGCATTACAGAGGGGAGTGGGAATACATAAAAATTCAACCTAAACAGCAACAACAATAGGGAAAACAAAAATAAACCAGGGAATACATAAAAAGTGAAAACACAGGAAAGCAATAAGATTAGAATGCAGTGGGGATATATTATAACAGTGTGTAGACAGTAAAAAGGCAATTTTTATACAGTAATAAACGACACATACTCAGAAAGAAACATTAAGAACTTTACGAAATGCATTGTTATCGGAAATACCTGCGATGTCGTGGGGGAGGTGATTCCAGCTGACACAAGTTCGGGGTATGAATGAATCATGAAAACATTTGGTGTGACAAGATGGGATTCCAACTTTATGACGGTGATCAACGCGTGCTGATATGTAACATGGTCTAGACAGTAACTTAGGATTGAGAAAGCTGTTGTGGTAAATTTTATGAAAGAGACACAATGAGGCTATTGATCTGCGGTGGGAAAGAAGTGGTAGGGACAAACTTGATTTCATGGCGGTTACACTGCTTGTTCGGTGATAATTAGAAAGAATGAAACGGCATGCGCGGTTCTGTACAGCTTCCAAATCTGAAACGAGTGAATCGATGCCAGGGCTCCAGACAGATGCAGCATATTCTAACTTGGACCGAACCAATGTTTTATAAAGTAATAATTTTACTGAAGTAGATGAACGTGAGAAATTTCTGCAAAGGTACCCAAGCATGCGATCAGCGTTATTTATTATGTATTCAACGTGAGTTTTCCAAGACAGGTTACAAGAAACGTAAACACCCAGATATTTATAACATGACACGGTTTCGAGAGACACGTTGTTAATGTGATAAGAAGGGGCATTAGAGAGACGAGAAATGCGTACATGTTTACACTTATTAATGTTTAGTTGCATGTTCCAAGTAAAACACCAGTCAAGAACCTTGTTAATATCAGATTGAAGACAAGAGACATCATTACCATCTTTAATTTCGCGGTAAATAACACAATCATCGGCAAAAAGATTAATTGAAGAAGAAATGTTAGCCGGTAAGTCATTTATATAGATGAGAAAAAGGAGGGGCCCAAGAACTGACCCCTGTGGCACGCCGGAACGGACAGGCAAAGAATGAGAGTTTATATTGTTCGCTGTTACGAATTGTGAACGGTTAGAAAGAAAGCATTGTAGCCATGCAAGGACATTAGGGTCTATGTTAAGATTGCTTAATTTAAGAAAGAGAAGCTCATGTGAAACAGTGTCAAACGCTTTCGAGAAGTCCAAAAATATGCAATCTGCCTGAGACCCGTGTCAAGGATGCAATGAAGGTCATGTGTGAAACATATTACCTGAGTTTCGCATGAAAAAGACTTACGAAAACCATGCTGGGCAATGCTGAAAAAGGAGTTAGATTCTAAAAAGAGATGAGATGAGAATATATGACGTGTTCCATGATCTTGCACGGAATACTAGTGAGTGATATAGGTCTAAAGTTATCAGGAGAATGTTTACTTCCGGACTTATGCAGTGGAATCACCTTCCCAATTTTCCAATCATTGGGAATACAACCTGTCGCAAGAGACTGCTCAAACAATTTAGTAAGAATTATGGAACAATAGTACTTTGTATTAATTAAAAACTTCGAATTAATGTTGTCAACACCGCAGGAAGAGGAAACCTTAAGATTTTCGTAAAATCGATGCTCGTTAATCTTGCTAGTTTCGATCTAAAACGATGTATTCCGTTGTTTTGAGCCGGAATACAAGTTTTCGCGCAGTTCTGAGAGAAAAATTTTCACCTTTCTCTCGTCTACTCTGCGACGACTTGTAAAATCGATGCCCGTTAATCGTGCTAGTTTCGATCTAAAACGATGTATCCCGTTGTTTTGAGCCGGAATACAAGTTTTCGCGCAGTTCTGAGAGAAAAAGTTTACACCTTTCTCTCGTCTACTCTTCGACGACTTCTAAAATCGATGCTCGTGAATTTTGCTACTTTCGATCTAAAACGATGTATCCCGTTGTTTGAGCCGGAATACGAGTTTTCGCGCAGTTCTGAGAGAAAAAGTTTACACCTTTCTCTCGTCTACTCTTCGACGACTTGTAAAATCGATGCCCGTTAATCGTGCTAGTTTCGATCTAAAACGATGTATCCCGTTGTTTTGAGCCAGAATACAAGTTTTCGCGCAGTTCGAGAGAAAAAGTTTATACCTTTTTCTTGTCTACTCTTCGACGACCTTTAAAATCGATGCTCGTGAATCTTGCTAGTTTCGATCTAAAACGATGTATCCCGTTGTTTTGAGCCGGAATACAAGTTTTCGCGCAGTTCTGAGAGAAATAGTTTACACCTTTCTCTCGTCTACTCTTCGACGACTTGTAAAATCGATGCTCGTTAATCTTGCTAGTTTCGATCTAAAACGATGTATTCCGTTGTTTTGAGCCGGAATACAAGTTTTCGCGCAGTTCTGAGAGAAAAATTTACAACTTTCTCTCGTCTACTCTTCGACGACTTGTAAAATCGATGCTCGTGAATCTTGATAGTTTCGCTCTAAAACAATGTATCCCGTTGTTTTGAGCCCGAAAACGAGTTTTCGCGCAGTTCTGAGAGAAAAAGTTTACACCTTTCTCTCGTCTACTCTTCGACGACTTGTAAAATCGATGCTCGTTAATCGTGCTAGTTTCGATCTAAAACGATGTATCCCGTTGTTTTGAGCCGCAATACAAGTTTTTGCGCAGTTCTGAGAGAAAAAGTTTACACCTTTCCCTCGTTCTCTTCTACGACATGTAAAATCGATGCTCGTGAATCTTGCTAGTTTTGATTTAAAACGATGTATCTCAATGATTTGAGCCGGAATACAAGTTTTCGCGCAGTTCTGAGAGAAAAAGTTTACAACTTTCTCTTGCTACTCTTCGACGACTTGTTAAATCGATGCTCGTGAATTTTGCTACTTTCGATCTAAAACGATGTATCCCGTTGTTTTGAGCCGGAATACATGTTTTCGCGCAGTTCTGAGAAAAAAAGTTTACACCTTTCTCTCGTCTACTCTTCGACGACTTGTAAACTCGATGCTCGTTAATCTTGCTAGTTTGGATCTAAAACGATGTATTCTGTTGTTTTGAGCCGGAATACAAGTTTTCGCGCAGTTCTGAGAGAAAAATTTACAACTTTCTCTCGTCTACTCTGCGACGACTTGTAAAATCGATGCTCGTGAATCTTGATGGTTTCGCTCTAAAACAATGTATCCCGTTGTTTTGAGCCCGAATACGAGTTTTCGCGCTGTTCTGAGAGAAAAAGTTAACACCTTTCTCTCGTCTACTCTTCGACGACTTGTAAAATCGATGCTCGTGAATTTTGCTTGTCTTGATCTAAAACGATGTATCCCGTTGTTTTGAGCCGCAATACAAGTTTTTGCGCAGTTCTGAGAGAAAAAGTTTACACCTTTCCCTCGTTCTCTTCTACAAAATGTAAAATCGATGCTCGTGAATTTTGCTACTTTCGATCTAAAACGATGTATCCCGTTGTTTTGAGCCGGAGTACAATTTTTCGCGCAGTTCTGAGAGAAAAAGTTTACACCTTTCTCTCGTCTACTGTTCGACGACTTGTAAAATCGATGCTCGTGAATATTGATAGTTTCGCTCTAAAACAATGAATCCCGTTGTTTTGAGCCGGAATACGAGTTTTCGCGCAGTTCTGAGAGAAAAAGTTTACACCTTTCTCTCGTCTACTCTTCGACGACTTGTAAAATCGATGCCCGTTAATCTTGCTAGTTTCGATCTAAAACGATGTATCCCGTTGTTTTGAGCCGGAATACAAGTTTTCGCGGCAGTTCTGAGAGAAAACGTTTACGCCTTTTTCTTGTCTACTCTTCGACGACTTGTAAAATCGATGCTCGTGAATATTGATAGTTTCGATCTAAAACGATGTATCTCGTTGTTTTGAGCCGGAATACAAGTTTTCGCGGCAGTTCTGAGAGAAAAAGTTTACACCTTTCTCTTGTCTACTCTTCGACGACTTTTAAAATCGATGCTCGTGAATCTTGCTAGTTTCGATCTAAAACGATGTATCCCGTTGTTTTGAGCCGGAATACAAGTTTTCGCGCAGTTCTGAGATAAAACGTTTACACCTTTTTCTTGTCTACTCTTCGACGACTTGTAAAATCGATGCCCGTTAATCTTGCTAGTTTCGATCTAAAACGATGTATCCCGTTGTTTTGAGCCGGAATACAAGTTTTCGCGCAGTTCTGAGAGAAAAAGTTTACACCTTTTTCTTGTCTACTCTTCGACGACTTTTAAAATCGATGCTCGTGAATCTTGCTAGTTTCGATCTAAAACGATGTATCCCGTTGTTTTGAGCCGGAATACAAGTTTTCGCGCAGTTCTGAGAGAAAACGTTACACCTTTTCTTGTCTACTCTTCGACGACTTGTAAAATCGATGCCCGTTAATCTTGCTAGTTTTGATCTAAAACGATGTATCCCGTTGTTTTGAGCCGGAATACAAGTTTTCGCGCAGTTCTGAGAGAAAAAGTTTACACCTTTTTCTTGTCTACTCTTCGACGACTTTTAAAATCGATGCTCGTGAATCTTGCTAGTTTCGATCTAAAACGATGTATCCCGTTGTTTTGAGCCGGAATACAAGTTTTCGCGCAGTTCTGAGAGAAAACGTTTACACCTTTTTCTTGTCTACTCTTCGACGACTTGTAAAATCGATGCCCGTTAATCTTGCTAGTTTCGATCTAAAACGATGTATCCCGTTGTTTTGAGCCGGAATACAAGTTTTCGCGGCAGTTCTGAGAGAAAAAGTTTACACCTTTCTCTCGTCTACTCTTCGACGACTTGTAAAATCGATGCTCGTGAATTTTGATAGTTTCGCTCTAAAACAATTTACCCCGTTGTTTTGAGCCGGAATACGAGTTTTCGCGCAGTTCTGAGAGAAAAAGTTTACACCTTTCTCTCGTCTACTCTTCGACGACTTGTTAAATCGATGCTCGTGAATTTTGCGACTTTCGATCTAAAACGATGTATTCCGTTGTTTTGAGCCGGAATACAAATTTTTGCGCAGTTCTGAGAGAAAAAGTTTACACCTTTCTCTCGTTCTCTTCGACGACATGTAAAATCGATGCTCGTGAATCTTGCTAGTTTCGATCTAAAGCGATGTATCTCAATTATTTGAAACGGAATACAAGTTTTCGCGCAGTTCTGAGAGAAAAAGTTTACACCTTTCTCTCGTCTACTCTTATTTATTTATTTATTTATTTATTGTACCCTCAGGGCCCGAAGGCATTACAGAGGGGAGTGGGAATACATAAAAATTCAACCTAAACAGCAACAACAATAGGGAAAACAAAAATAAACCAGGAATACATAAAAAGTGAAAACACAGGAAAGCAATAAGATTAGAATGCAGTGGGGATATATTATAACAGTGTGTAGACAGTAAAAAGGCAATTTTTATACAGTAATAAACGACACATACTCAGAAAGAAACATTAAGAACTTTACGAAATGCATTGTTATCGGAAATACCTGCGATGTCGTGGGGGAGGTGATTCAGCTGACACAAGTTCGGGGTATGAATGAATCATGAAAACATTTGGTGTGACAAAGATGGGATTCCAACTTTATGACGGTGATCAACGCGTGCTGATATGTAACATGGTCTAGACAGTAACTTAGGATTGAGAAAGCTGTTGTGGTAAATTTTATGAAAGAGACACAATGAGGCTATTGATCTGCGGTGGGAAGAAGTGGTAGGGACAAACTTGATTTCATGGCGGTTACACTGCTTGTTCGGTGATAATTAGAAAGAATGAAACGGCATGCGCGGTTCTGTACAGCTTCCAAATCTGAAACGAGTGAATCGATGCCAGGGCTCCAGACAGATGCAGCATATTCTAACTTGGACCGAACCAATGTTTTATAAAGTAATAATTTTACTGAAGTAGATGAACGTGAGAAATTTCTGCAAAGGTACCCAAGCATGCGATCAGCGTTATTTATTATGTATTCAACGTGAGTTTTCCAAGACAGGTTACAAGAAACGTAAACACCCAGATATTTATAACATGACACGGTTTCGAGAGACACGTTGTTAATGTGATAAGAAGGGGCATTAGAGAGACGAGAAATGCGTACATGTTTACACTTATTAATGTTTAGTTGCATGTTCCAAGTAAAACACCAGTCAAGAACCTTGTTAATATCAGATTGAAGACAAGAGACATCATTACCATCTTTAATTTCGCGGTAAATAACACAATCATCGGCAAAAAGATTAATTGAAGAAGAAATGTTAGCCGGTAAGTCATTTATATAGATGAGAAAAAGGAGGGGCCCAAGAACTGACCCCTGTGGCACGCCGGAACGGACAGGCAAAGAATGAGAGTTTATATTGTTCGCTGTTACGAATTGTGAACGGTTAGAAAGAAAGCATTGTAGCCATGCAAGGACATTAGGGTCTATGTTAAGATTGCTTAATTTAAGAAAGAGAAGCTCATGTGAAACAGTGTCAAACGCTTTCGAGAAGTCCAAAAATATGCAATCTGCCTGAGACCCGTGGTCAAGGATGCAATGAAGGTCATGTGTGAAACATATTACCTGAGTTTCGCATGAAAAAGACTTACGAAAACCATGCTGGGCAATGCTGAAAAAGGAGTTAGATTCTAAAAAAGAGATGAGATGAGAATATATGACGTGTTCCATGATCTTGCACGGAATACTAGTGAGTGATATAGGTCTAAAGTTATCAGGAGAATGTTTACTTCCGGACTTATGCAGTGGAATCACCTTCCCAATTTTCCAATCATTGGGAATACAACCTGTCGCAAGAGACTGCTCAAACAATTTAGTAAGAATTATGGAACAATAGTACTTTGTATTAATTAAAAACTTCGAATTAATGTTGTCAACACCGCAGGAAGAGGAAACCTTAAGATTTTCGTAAAATCGATGCTCGTTAATCTTGCTAGTTTCGATCTAAAACGATGTATTCCGTTGTTTTGAGCCGGAATACAAGTTTTCGCGCAGTTCTGAGAGAAAAATATTCACCTTTCTCTCGTCTACTCTGCGACGACTTGTAAAATCGATGCCCGTTAATCGTGCTAGTTTCGATCTAAAACGATGTATCCCGTTGTTTTGAGCCGGAATACAAGTTTTCGCGCAGTTCTGAGAGAAAAAGTTTACACCTTTCTCTCGTCTACTCTTCGACGACTTCTAAAATCGATGCTCGTGAATTTTGCTACTTTCGATCTAAAACGATGTATCCCGTTGTTTTGAGCCGGAATACGAGTTTTCGCGCAGTTCTGAGAGAAAAAGTTTACACCTTTCTCTCGTCTACTCTTCGACGACTTGTAAAATCGATGCCCGTTAATCGTGCTAGTTTCGATCTAAAACGATGTATCCCGTTGTTTTGAGCCAGAATACAAGTTTTCGCGCAGTTCGAGAGAAAAAGTTTATACCTTTTTCTTGTCTACTCTTCGACGACCTTTAAAATCGATGCTCGTGAATCTTGCTAGTTTCGATCTAAAACGATGTATCCCGTTGTTTTGAGCCGGAATACATGTTTTCGCGCAGTTCTGAGAGAAATAGTTTACACCTTTCTCTCGTCTACTCTTCGACGACTTGTAAAATCGATGCTCGTTAATCTTGCTAGTTTCGATCTAAAACGATGTATTCCGTTGTTTTGAGCCGGAATACAAGTTTTCGCGCAGTTCTGAGAGAAAAATTTACAACTTTCTCTCGTCTACTCTTCGACGACTTGTAAAATCGATGCTCGTGAATCTTGATAGTTTCGCTCTAAAACAATGTATCCCGTTGTTTTGAGCCCGAAAACGAGTTTTCGCGCAGTTCTGAGAGAAAAAGTTTACACCTTTCTCTCGTCTACTCTTCGACGACTTGTAAAATCGATGCTCGTTAATCGTGCTAGTTTCGATCTAAAACGATGTATCCCGTTGTTTTGAGCCGCAATACAAGTTTTTGCGCAGTTCTGAGAGAAAAAGTTTACACCTTTCCCTCGTTCTCTTCTACGACATGTAAAATCGATGCTCGTGAATCTTGCTAGTTTTGATTTAAAACGATGTATCTCAATGATTTGAGCCGGAATACAAGTTTTCGCGCAGTTCTGAGAGAAAAAGTTTACAACTTTCTCTTGCTACTCTTCGACGACTTGTTAAATCGATGCTCGTGAATTTTGCTACTTTCGATCTAAAACGATGTATCCCGTTGTTTTGAGCCGGAATACAATTTTTCGCGCAATTCTGAGAGAAAAGTTTACACCTTTCTCTCGTCTACTCTTCGACGACTTGTAAAATCGATGCTCGCGAATATTGATAGTTTCGCTCTAAAACAATGAATCCCGTTGTTTTGAGCCGGAATACGAGTTTTCGCGCAGTTCTGAGAGAAAAAGTTTACACCTTTCTCTCGTCTACTCTTCGACGACTTGTAAAATCGATGCCCGTTAATCGTGCTAGTTTCGATCTAAAACGATGTATCCCGTTGTTTTGAGCCGGAATACAAGTTTTCGCGCAGTTCTGAGAGAAAAAGTTTACAACTTTCTCTCGTCTACTCTTCGACGACTTTTAAAATCGATGCTCGTGAATCTTGCTAGTTTCGATCTAAAACGATGTATCCCGTTGCTTTGAGCCGGAATACAAGTTTTCGCGCAGTTCGAGAGAAAAAGTTTACACCTTTTTCTTGTCTACTCTTCGACGACTTTTAAAATCGATGCCCGTTAATCGTGCTAGTTTCGATCTAAAACGATGTATCCCGTTGTTTTGAGCCGGAATACAAGTTTTCGCGCAGTTCTGAGAGAAAAAGTTTACACATTTCTCTCGTCTACTCTTCGACGACTTGTAAAATCGATGCTCGTGAATTTTGCTTGTCTTGATCTAAAACGATGTATCCCGTTGTTTTGAGCCGCAATACAAGTTTTTGCGCAGTTCTGAGAGAAAAAGTTTACACCTTTCCCTCGTTCTCTTCTACATGTAAAATCGATGCTCGTGAATCTTGCTAGTTTTGATCTAAAACGATGTATCTCAATGATTTGAGCCGGAATACAAGTTTTGCGCAGTTCTGAGAGAAAAAGTTTACACCTTTCTCTGGTCTACTCTTCGACGACTTGTTAAATCGATGCTCGTGAATTTTGCTACTTTCAATCTAAAACGATGTATCCCGTTGTTTTGAGCCGGAATACAATTTTTCGCGCAGTTCTGAGAGAAAAAGTTGTCACCTTTCTCTCGTCTACTCTTCGACGACTTGTAAAATCGATGCTCGTGAATATTGATAGTTTCGCTCTAAAACAATGAATCCCGTTGTTTTGAGCCGGAATACAAGTTTTCGCGGCAGTTCTGAGAGAAAAAGTTTACACCTTTCTCTCGTCTACTCTTCGACGACTTGTAAAATCGATGCTTGTTAATCTTGCTAGTTTTGATCTAAAACGATGTATTCCGTTGTTTTGAGCCGGAATACAAGTTTTCGCGCAGTTCTGAGAGAAAAATTTACAACTTTCTCTCGTCTACTCTGCGACGACTTGTAAAATCGATGCTCGTGAATCTTGATAGTTTCGCTCTAAAACAATGTATCCCGTTGTTTTGAGCCCGAATACGAGTTTTCGCGCTGTTCTGAGAGAAAAAGTTTACACCTTTCTCTCGTCTACTCTTCGACGACTTGTAAAATCGATGCTCGTGAATCTTGATAGTTTCGCTCTAAAACAATGTATCCCGTTGTTTTGAGCCCGAAAACGAGTTTTTGCGCAGTTCTGAAAGAAAAAGTTTACACCTTTCTCTCGTCTACTCTTCGACGGCTTGTAAAATCGATGCTCGTGAATCTTGCTAGTTTCAATCTAAAACGATGTATCCCAGTGTTTTGAGCCGGAATACAAGTTTTCGCGCAGTTCTGAGAATAAAGTTTACACCTTTCTCTCCTCTACTCTTCGACGACTTGTAAAATCGATGCTCGTGAATCTTGATAGTTTCGCTCTAAAACAATGTATCCCGTTGTTTTGAGCCCGAATACGAGTTTTCGCGCAGTTCTGAAAAGAAAAAGTTTACACCTTTCTCTCGTCTACTCTTCGACGACTTGTAAAATCGATGCTCGTGAATCTTGATAGTTTCGCTCTAAAACAATGTATCCCGTTATTTTGAGCCCGAATACGAGTTTTCGCGCAGTTCTGAGAGAAAAAGTTTACACCTTTCTCTCGTCTACTCTTCGACGACTTGCAAAATCGATGCTCGTGAATCTTGATAGTTTCGATCTAAAACAATGTATCCCGTTGTTTTGAGCCAGAATACAAGTTTTCGCGCAGTTCTGAGAGAAAAAGTTTACACCCTTCTCTCGTCTACTCTTCGACGACTTGTAAAATCGATGCTCGTTAATCTTGCTAGTTTCGATCTAAAACGATGTATTCCGTTGTTTTGAGCCGGAATACAAGTTTTCGCGCAGTTCTGAGAGAAAAATTTACACCTTTCTCTCGTTTACTCTTCGTCGACTTGTAAAATCGATGCTCGGTAATCTTGCTAGTTTCGATCTAAAACAATGTATCCCGTTGTTTTCAGCCGGAATACAAGTTTTCGCGCAGTTCTGAGAGAAAAAGTTTACACCTTTCTCTCGTCTACTCTTCGACGACTCGTAAAATCGATGCTCGTTAATCTTGCTAGTTTCGATCTAAAACGATGTATCCCGTTGTTTTGAGCCGGAATACAATTTTTCGCGCAGTTCTGAGAGAAAACGTTTACACCTTTCTCTCGTCTACTCTTCGACGACTTGTAAAATCGATGCTCGTGAATTTTGATAGTTTCGCTCTAAAACAATTTACCCCGTTGTTTTGAGCCGGAATACGAGTTTTCGCGCAGTTCTGAGAGAAAAAGTTTACACCTTTCTCTCGTCTACTCTTCGACGACTTGTTAAATCGATGCTCGTGAATTTTGCGACTTTCGATCTAAAAGGATGTATTCCGTTGTTTTGAGCCGGAATACAAATTTTTGCGCAGTTCTGAGAGAAAAAGTTTACACCTTTCTCTCGTTCTCTTCGACGACATGTAAAATCGATGCTCGTGAATCTTGCTAGTTTCGATCTAAAGCGATGTATCTCAATTATTTGAAACGGAATACAAGTTTTCGCGCAGTTCTGAGAGAAAAAGTTTACACCTTTCTCTCGTCTACTCTTATTTATTTATTTATTTATTTATTGTACCCTCAGGGCCCGAAGGCATTACAGAGGGGAGTGGGAATACATAAAAATTCAACCTAAACAGCAACAACAATAGGGAAAACAAAAATAAACCAGGAATACATAAAAAGTGAAAACACAGGAAAGCAATAAGATTAGAATGCAGTGGGGATATATTATAACAGTGTGTAGACAGTAAAAAGGCAATTTTTATACAGTAATAAACGACACATACTCAGAAAGAAACATTAAGAACTTTACGAAATGCATTGTTATCGGAAATACCTGCGATGTCGTGGGGGAGGTGATTCCAGCTGACACAAGTTCGGGGTATGAATGAATCATGAAAACATTTGGTGTGACAAGATGGGATTCCAACTTTATGACGGTGATCAACGCGTGCTGATATGTAACATGGTCTAGACAGTAACTTAGGATTGAGAAAGCTGTTGTGGTAAATTTTATGAAAGAGACACAATGAGGCTATTGATCTGCGGTGGGAAAGAAGTGGTAGGGACAAACTTGATTTCATGGCGGTTACACTGCTTGTTCGGTGATAATTAGAAAGAATGAAACGGCATGCGCGGTTCTGTACAGCTTCCAAATCTGAAACGAGTGAATCGATGCCAGGGCTCCAGACAGATGCAGCATATTCTAACTTGGACCGAACCAATGTTTTATAAAGTAATAATTTTACTGAAGTAGATGAACGTGAGAAATTTCTGCAAAGGTACCCAAGCATGCGATCAGCGTTATTTATTATGTATTCAACGTGAGTTTTCCAAGACAGGTTACAAGAAACGTAAACACCCAGATATTTATAACATGACACGGTTTCGAGAGACACGTTGTTAATGTGATAAGAAGGGGCATTAGAGAGACGAGAAATGCGTACATGTTTACACTTATTAATGTTTAGTTGCATGTTCCAAGTAAAACACCAGTCAAGAACCTTGTTAATATCAGATTGAAGACAAGAGACATCATTACCATCTTTAATTTCGCGGTAAATAACACAATCATCGGCAAAAAGATTAATTGAAGAAGAAATGTTAGCCGGTAAGTCATTTATATAGATGAGAAAAAGGAGGGGCCCAAGAACTGACCCCTGTGGCACGCCGGAACGGACAGGCAAAGAATGAGAGTTTATATTGTTCGCTGTTACGAATTGTGAACGGTTAGAAAGAAAGCATTGTAGCCATGCAAGGACATTAGGGTCTATGTTAAGATTGCTTAATTTAAGAAAGAGAAGCTCATGTGAAACAGTGTCAAACGCTTTCGAGAAGTCCAAAAATATGCAATCTGCCTGAGACCCGTGGTCAAGGATGCAATGAAGGTCATGTGTGAAACATATTACCTGAGTTTCGCATGAAAAAGACTTACGAAAACCATGCTGGGCAATGCTGAAAAAGGAGTTAGATTCTAAAAAAGAGATGAGATGAGAATATATGACGTGTTCCATGATCTTGCACGGAATACTAGTGAGTGATATAGGTCTAAAGTTATCAGGAGAATGTTTACTTCCGGACTTATGCAGTGGAATCACCTTCCCAATTTTCCAATCATTGGGAATACAACCTGTCGCAAGAGACTGCTCAAACAATTTAGTAAGAATTATGGAACAATAGTACTTTGTATTAATTAAAAACTTCGAATTAATGTTGTCAACACCGCAGGAAGAGGAAACCTTAAGATTTTCGTAAAATCGATGCTCGTTAATCTTGCTAGTTTCGATCTAAAACGATGTATTCCGTTGTTTTGAGCCGGAATACAAGTTTTCGCGCAGTTCTGAGAGAAAAATTTTCACCTTTCTCTCGTCTACTCTGCGACGACTTGTAAAATCGGTGCCCGTTAATCGTGCTAGTTTCGATCTAAAACGATGTATCCCGTTGTTTTGAGCCGGAATACAAGTTTTCGCGCAGTTCTGAGAGAAAAAGTTTACACCTTTCTCTCGTCTACTCTTCGACGACTTCTAAAATCGATGCTCGTGAATTTTGCTACTTTCGATCTAAAACGATGTATCCCGTTGTTTTGAGCCGGAATACGAGTTTTCGCGCAGTTCTGAGAGAAAAAGTTTACACCTTTCTCTCGTCTACTCTTCGACGACTTGTAAAATCGATGCCCGTTAATCGTGCTAGTTTCGATCTAAAACGATGTATCCCGTTGTTTTGAGCCAGAATACAAGTTTTCGCGCAGTTCGAGAGAAAAAGTTTATACCTTTTTCTTGTCTACTCTTCGACGACCTTTAAAATCGATGCTCGTGAATCTTGCTAGTTTCGATCTAAAACGATGTATCCCGTTGTTTTGAGCCGGAATACAAGTTTTCGCGCAGTTCTGAGAGAAATAGTTTACACCTTTCTCTCGTCTACTCTTCGACGACTTGTAAAATCGATGCTCGTTAATCTTGCTAGTTTCGATCTAAAACGATGTATTCCGTTGTTTTGAGCCGGAATACAAGTTTTCGCGCAGTTCTGAGAGAAAAATTTACAACTTTCTCTCGTCTACTCTTCGACGACTTGTAAAATCGATGCTCGTGAATCTTGATAGTTTCGCTCTAAAACAATGTATCCCGTTGTTTTGAGCCCGAAAACGAGTTTTCGCGCAGTTCTGAGAGAAAAAGTTTACACCTTTCTCTCGTCTACTCTTCGACGACTTGTAAAATCGATGCTCGTTAATCGTGCTAGTTTCGATCTAAAACGATGTATCCCGTTGTTTTGAGCCGCAATACAAGTTTTTGCGCAGTTCTGAGAGAAAAAGTTTACACCTTTCCCTCGTTCTCTTCTACGACATGTAAAATCGATGCTCGTGAATCTTGCTAGTTTTGATTTAAAACGATGTATCTCAATGATTTGAGCCGGAATACAAGTTTTCGCGCAGTTCTGAGAGAAAAAGTTTACAACTTTCTCTTGCTACTCTTCGACGACTTGTTAAATCGATGCTCGTGAATTTTGCTACTTTCGATCTAAAACGATGTATCCCGTTGTTTTGAGCCGGAATACAATTTTTCGCGCAATTCTGAGAGAAAAGTTTACACCTTTCTCTCGTCTACTCTTCGACGACTTGTAAAATCGATGCTCGCGAATATTGATAGTTTCGCTCTAAAACAATGAATCCCGTTGTTTTGAGCCGGAATACGAGTTTTCGCGCAGTTCTGAGAGAAAAAGTTTACACCTTTCTCTCGTCTACTCTTCGACGACTTGTAAAATCGATGCCCGTTAATCGTGCTAGTTTCGATCTAAAACGATGTATCCCGTTGTTTTGAGCCGGAATACAAGTTTTCGCGCAGTTCTGAGAGAAAAAGTTTACAACTTTCTCTCGTCTACTCTTCGACGACTTTTAAAATCGATGCTCGTGAATCTTGCTAGTTTCGATCTAAAACGATGTATCCCGTTGTTTTGAGCCGGAATACAAGTTTTCGCGCAGTTCGAGAGAAAAAGTTTACACCTTTTTCTTGTCTACTCTTCGACGACTTTTAAAATCGATGCCCGTTAATCGTGCTAGTTTCGATCTAAAACGATGTATCCCGTTGTTTTGAGCCGGAATACAAGTTTTCGCGCAGTTCTGAGAGAAAAAGTTTACACATTTCTCTCGTCTACTCTTCGACGACTTGTAAAATCGATGCTCGTGAATTTTGCTTGTCTTGATCTAAAACGATGTATCCCGTTGTTTTGAGCCGCAATACAAGTTTTTGCGCAGTTCTGAGAGAAAAAGTTTACACCTTTCCCTCGTTCTCTTCTACATGTAAAATCGATGCTCGTGAATCTTGCTAGTTTTGATCTAAAACGATGTATCTCAATGATTTGAGCCGGAATACAAGTTTTGCGCAGTTCTGAGAGAAAAAGTTTACACGTTTCTCTGGTCTACTCTTCGACGACTTGTTAAATCGATGCTCGTGAATTTTGCTACTTTCAATCTAAAACGATGTATCCCGTTGTTTTGAGCCGGAATACAATTTTTCGCGCAGTTCTGAGAGAAAAAGTTGTCACCTTTCTCTCGTCTACTCTTCGACGACTTGTAAAATCGATGCTCGTGAATATTGATAGTTTCGCTCTAAAACAATGAATCCCGTTGTTTTGAGCCGGAATACGAGTTTTCGCGCAGTTCTGAGAGAAAAAGTTTACACCTTTCTCTCGTCTACTCTTCGACGACTTGTAAAATCGATGCCCGTTAATCGTGCTAGTTTCGATCTAAAACGATGTATCCCGTTGTTTTGAGCCAGAATACAAGTTTTCGCGCAGTTCTGAGAGAAAAATGTTTACACCTTTTTCTTGTCTACTCTTCGACGACTTTTAAAATCGATGCTCGTGAATCTTGCTAGTTTCGATCTAAAACGATGTATCCCGTTGTTTTGAGCCGGAATACAAGTTTTCGCGCAGTTCTGAGAGAAAAAGTTTACACCTATCTCTCGTCTACTCTTCGACGACTTGTAAAATCGATGCTCGTTAATTGTGCTAGTTTCGATCTAAAACGATGTATCCCGTTGTTTTGAGCCGGAATACAAGTTTTCGCGCAGTTCTGAGAGAAAAAGTTTACACCTTTCTCTCGTCTACTCTTCGACGACTTGTAAAATCGATGCTCGTTAATCTTGCTAGTTTCGATCTAAAACGATGTATTCCGTTGTTTTGAGCCGGAATACAAGTTTTCGCGCAGTTCTGAGAGAAAAATTTACACCTTTCTCTCGTCTACTCTGCGACGACTTGTAAAATCGATGCTCGTGAATTTTGATAGTTTCGCTCTAAAACAATTTACCCCGTTGTTTTGAGCCGGAATACGAGTTTTCGCGCAGTTCTGAGAGAAAACGTTTACACCTTTCTCTCGTCTACTCTTCGACGACTTGTAAAATCGATGCTCGTGAATCTTGATAGTTTCGATCTAAAACAATGTATTTCGTTGTTTTGAGCCGGAATACTAGTTTTCGCGCAGTTCTGAGAGAAAAATTTACACCTTTCTCTCGTCTACTCTGCAACGACTTGTAAAATCGTTGCTCGTGAATCTTGCTAGTTTCGATCTAAAACGATGTATCCCGTTGTTTTGAGCCGGAATACAAGTTTTTCGCGCAGTTCTGAGAGAAAAAGTTTACACCTATCTCTCGTCTACTCTTCGACGACTTGTAAAATCGATGCTCGTTAATTGTGCTAGTTTCGATCTAAAACGATGTATCCCGTTGTTTTGAGCTGGAATACAAGTTTTCGCGCAGTTCTGAGAGAAAAAGTTTACACCTTTCTCTCGTCTACTCTTCGACGACTTGTAAAATCGATGCTCGTTAATCTTGCTAGTTTCGATCTAAAACGATGTATTCCGTTCTTTTGAGCCGGAATACAAGTTTTCGCGCAGTTCTGAGAGAAAAATTTACACCTTTCTCTCGTCTACTCTGTGACGACTTGTAAAATCGATGCTCGTGAATCTTGATAGTTTCAATCTAAAACGATGTATCCCGTTGTCTTGAGCCGGAATACAAGTTTTCGCGCAGTTCTGAGAGAAAAAGTTTACACCTTTCTCTCGTCTACTCTTCGACGACTTGTAAAATCGATGCTCGTTAATCTTGCTAGTTTCGATCTAAAACGATGTATTCCGTTGTTTTGAGCCGGAATACAAGTTTTCGCGCAGTTCTGAGAGAAAAAGTTTACACCTTTTTCTCGTCTACTCTTCGACGACTTGTAAAATCGATGCTCGTGAATCTTGCTAGTTTCGATCTAAAACGATGTATCCCGTTGTTTTGAGCCGAAATAAAAGTTTTCTCGCAGTCCTGAGAGAAAAAGTTTACACGTTTCTCTCGTCTACTCCTCGACGACTTGTGAAATCGATGCACGTGAATTTTGCTAGTTTCGATCTAAAACGACGTATCCCGTTGTTTTGAGCCGCAATACAAGTTTTTGCGCAGTTCTGAGAGAAAAAGTTTACACCTTTCCCTCGTTCTCTTCTACATGTAAAATCGATGCTCGTGAATCTTGCTAGTTTTGATCTAAAACGATGTATCTCAATGATTTGAGCCGGAATACAAGTTTTCCCGCAGTTCTGAGAGAAAAAGTTTACACCTTTCTCTCGTCTACTCTTCGACGACTTGTTAAATCGATGCTCGTGAATTTTGCTACTTTCGATCTAAAACGATGTATCCCGTTGTTTTGAGCCCGAATACGAGTTTTCGCGCTGTTCTGAGAGAAAAAGTTTACACCTTTCTCTCGTCTACTCTTCGACGACTTGTAAAATCGATGCTCGTGAATCTTGATAGTTTCGCTCTAAAACAATGTATCCCGTTGTTTTGAGCCCGAAAACGAGTTTTCGCGCAGTTCTGACAGAAAAAGTTTACACCTTTTTCTCGTCTACTCTTCGACGACTTGTAAAATCAATGCTCGTTAATCTTGCTACTTTCGATCTAAAACGATGTATCCCGTTGTTTTGAGCCGGAATACAAGTTTTCGCGCAGTTCTGAGAGAAAAAGTTTACACCTTTCTCTCGTCTACTCTTCGACGACTTGTAAAATCGATGCTCGTGAATTTTGCTTGTCTTGATCTAAAACGATGTATCCCGTTTTTGAGCCGCAATACAAGTTTTTGCGCAGTTCTGAGAGAAAAAGTTTACACCTTTCCCTCGTTCTCTTCTACGACATGTAAAGTCGATGCTCGTGAATCTTGCTAGTTTTGATCTAAAACGATGTATCTCAATGATTTGAGCCGGAATACAAGTTTTCGCGCAGTTCTGAGAGAAAAAGTTTACAACTTTTTCTCGTCTACTCTTCGACGACTTGTTAAATCGATGCTCGTGAATTTTGCTACTTTCGATCTAAAACGATGTATCCCGTTGTTTTGAGCCGGAGTACAATTTTTCGCGCAGTTCTGAGAGAAAAAGTTTACACCTTTCTCTCGTCTACTCTTCGACGACTTGTAAAATCGATGCTCGTGAATATTGATAGTTTCGCTCTAAAACAATGAATCCCGTTGTTTTGAGCCGGAATACGAGTTTTCGCGCAGTTCTGAGAGAAAAAGTTTACACCTTTCTCTCGACTACTCTTCGACGACTTGTAAAATCGATGCCCGTTAATCGTGCTAGTTTCGATCTAAAACGATGTATCCCGTTGTTTTGAGCCCGAATACGAGTTTTCGCGCTGTTCTGAGAGAAAAAGTTTACACCTTTCTCTCGTCTACTCTTCGACGACTTGTAAAATCGATGCTCGTGAATCTTGATAGTTTCGCTCTAAAACAATGTATCCCGTTGTTTTGAGCCCGAAAACGAGTTTTCGCGCAGTTCTGACAGAAAAAGTTTACACCTTTCTCTCGTCTACTCTTCGACGACTTGTAAAATCGATGCTCGTTAATCTTGCTACTTTCGATCTAAAACGATGTATCCCGTTGTTTTGAGCCGGAATACAAGTTTTCGCGCAGTTCTGAGAGAAAAAGTTTACACCTTTCTCTCGTCTACTCTTCGACGACTTGTAAAATCGATGCTCGTGAATTTTGCTTGTCTTGATCTAAAACGATGTATCCCGTTGTTTTGAGCCGCAATACAAGTTTTTGCGCAGTTCTGAGAGAAAAAGTTTACACCTTTCCCTCGTTCTCTTCTACGACATGTAAAATCGATGCTCGTGAATCTTGCTAGTTTTGATCTAAAACGATGTATCTCAATGATTTGAGCCGGAATACAAGTTTTCGCGCAGTTCTGAGAGAAAAAGTTTACAACTTTCTCTCGTCTACTCTTCGACGACTTGTTAAATCGATGCTCGTGAATTTTGCTACTTTCGATCTAAAACGATGTATCCCGTTGTTTTGACCCGGAGTACAATTTTTCGCGCAGTTCTGAGAGAAAAAGTTTACACCTTTCTCTCGTCTACTCTTCGACGACTTGTAAAATCGATGCTCGTGAATATTGATAGTTTCGCTCTAAAACAATGAATCCCGTTGTTTTGAGCCGGAATACGAGTTTTCGCGCAGTTCTGAGAGAAAAAGTTTACACCTTTCTCTCGTCTACTCTTCGACGACTTGTAAAATCGATGCTCGTGAATATTGATAGTTTCGCTCTAAAACAATGAATCCCGTTGTTTTGAGCCAGAATACAAGTTTTCGCGCAGTTCTGAGAATAAAGTTTACACCTTTCTCTCCTCTACTCTTCGACGACTTGTAAAATCGATGCTCGTGAATCTTGATAGTTTCGCTCTAAAACAATGTATCCCGTTGTTTTGAGCCCGAATACGAGTTTTCGCGCAGTTCTGAGAGAAAAAGTTTACACCTTTTTCTTGTCTACTCTTCGACGACTTTTAAAATCGATGCTCGTGAATCTTGCTAGTTTCGATCTAAAACGATGTATCCCGTTGTTTTGAGCCGGAATACAAGTTTTCGCGGCAGTTCTGAGAGAAAAAGTTTACACCTTTCTCTCGTCTGCTCTTCGACGACTTGTAAAATCGATGCTTGTTAATCTTGCTAGTTTTGATCTAAAACGATGTATTCCGTTGTTTTGAGCCGGAATACAAGTTTTCGCGCAGTTCTGAGAGAAAAATTTACAACTTTCTCTCGTCTACTCTGCGACGACTTGTAAAATCGATGCTCGTGAATCTTGATAGTTTCGCTCTAAAACAATGTATCCCGTTGTTTTGAGCCCGAATACGAGTTTTCGCGCTGTTCTGAGAGAAAAAGTTTACACCTTTCTCTCGTCTACTCTTCGACGACTTGTAAAATCGATGCTCGTGAATCTTGATAGTTTCGCTCTAAAACAATGTATCCCGTTGTTTTGAGCCCGAAAACGAGTTTTCGCGCAGTTCTGAAAGAAAAAGTGTACACCTTTCTCTCCATTTTGAAACAGCGCAACAAAGACGGGACGTGGAAACTGAGGTGTAAAGACAAACAAGCGCTGACTAACAACTGGGTTTATTGAAAAAAACACGCAAAATATATACAGAGTTAGGACGTCCCGTCTTTGTTGCGCTGTTTCAAAATGGATACGTACCAACTTGCCCAAATTTCTGCTTTACTCACCTTTCTCTCGTCTACTCTTCGACGGCTTGTAAAATCGATGCTCGTGAATCTTGCTAGTTTCAATCTAAAACGATGTATCCCAGTGTTTTGAGCCGGAATACAAGTTTTCGCGCAGTTCTGAGAATAAAGTTTACACCTTTCTCTCCTCTACTCTTCGACGACTTGTAAAATCGATGCTCGTGAATCTTGATAGTTTCGCTCTAAAACAATGTATCCCGTTGTTTTGAGCCCGAATACGAGTTTTCGCGCAGTTCTGAGAGAAAAAGTTTACACCTTTCTCTCGTCTACTCTTCGACGACTTGTAAAATCGATGCTCGTGAATCTTGATAGTTTAGCTCTAAAACAACGTATCCCGTTATTTTGAGCCCGAATACGAGTTTTCGCGCAGTTCTGAGAGAAAAAGTTTACACCTTTCTCTCGTCTACTCTTCGACGACTTGCAAAATCGATGCTCGTGAATCTTGATAGTTTCGATCTAAAACAATGTATCCCGTTGTTTTGAGCCGGAATACATGTTTTCGCGCAGTTCTGAGAAAAAAAGTTTACACCTTTCTCTCGTCTACTCTTCGACGACTTGTAAACTCGATGCTCGTTAATCTTGCTAGTTTGGATCTAAAACGATGTATTCTGTTGTTTTGAGCCGGAATACAAGTTTTCGCGCAGTTCTGAGAGAAAAATTTACAACTTTCTCTCGTCTACTCTGCGACGACTTGTAAAATCGATGCTCGTGAATCTTGATGGTTTCGCTCTAAAACAATGTATCCCGTTGTTTTGAGCCCGAATACGAGTTTTCGCGCTGTTCTGAGAGAAAAAGTTTACACCTTTCTCTCGTCTACTCTTCGACGACTTGTAAAATCGATGCTCGTGAATTTTGCTTGTCTTGATCTAAAACGATGTATCCCGTTGTTTTGAGCCGCAATACAAGTTTTTGCGCAGTTCTGAGAGAAAAAGTTTACACCTTTCCCTCGTTCTCTTCTACAAAATGTAAAATCGATGCTCGTGAATTTTGCTACTTTCGATCTAAAACGATGTATCCCGTTGTTTTGAGCCGGAGTACAATTTTTCGCGCAGTTCTGAGAGAAAAAGTTTACACCTTTCTCTCGTCTACTGTTCGACGACTTGTAAAATCGATGCTCGTGAATATTGATAGTTTCGCTCTAAAACAATGAATCCCGTTGTTTTGAGCCGGAATACGAGTTTTCGCGCAGTTCTGAGAGAAAAAGTTTACAACTTTCTCTCGTCTACTCTTCGACGACTTGTTAAATCGATGCTCGTGAATTTTGCTACTTTCGATCTAAAACAATGTATCCCGTTGTTTTGAGCCGGAGTACAATTTTTCGCGCAGTTCTGAGAGAAAAAGTTTACACCTTTCTCTCGTCTACTGTTCGACGACTTGTAAAATTGATGCTCGTGAATATTGATAGTTTCGCTCTAAAACAATGAATCCCGTTGTTTTGAGCCGGAATACGAGTTTTCGCGCAGTTCTGAGAGAAAAAGTTTACACCTTTCTCTCGTCTACTCTTCGACGACTTGTAAAATCGATGCCCGTTAATCTTGCTAGTTTCGATCTAAAACGATGTATCCCGTTGTTTTGAGCCGGAATACAAGTTTTCGCGGCAGTTCTGAGAGAAAACGTTTACGCCTTTTTCTTGTCTACTCTTCGACGACTTGTAAAATCGATGCTCGTGAATATTGATAGTTTCGATCTAAAACGATGTATCCCGTTGTTTTGAGCCGGAATACAAGTTTTCGCGGCAGTTCTGAGAGAAAAAGTTTACACCTTTCTCTTGTCTACTCTTCGACGACTTTTAAAATCGATGCTCGTGAATCTTGCTAGTTTCGATCTAAAACGATGTATCCCGTTGTTTTGAGCCGGAATACAAGTTTTCGCGCAGTTCTGAGATAAAACGTTTACACCTTTTTCTTGTCTACTCTTCGACGACTTGTAAAATCGATGCCCGTTAATCTTGCTAGTTTCGATCTAAAACGATGTATCCCGTTGTTTTGAGCCGGAATACAAGTTTTCGCGCAGTTCTGAGAGAAAAAGTTTACACCTTTTTCTTGTCTACTCTTCGACGACTTTTAAAATCGATGCTCGTGAATCTTGCTAGTTTCGATCTAAAACGATGTATCCCGTTGTTTTGAGCCGGAATACAAGTTTTCGCGCAGTTCTGAGAGAAAACGTTTACACCTTTTTCTTGTCTACTCTTCGACGACTTGTAAAATCGATGCCCGTTAATCTTGCTAGTTTCGATCTAAAACGATGTATCCCGTTGTTTTGAGCCGGAATACAAGTTTTCGCGCAGTTCTGAGAGAAAAAGTTTACACCTTTTTCTTGTCTACTCTTCGACGACTTTTAAAATCGATGCTCGTGAATCTTGCTAGTTTCGATCTAAAACGATGTATCCCGTTGTTTTGAGCCGGAATACAAGTTTTCGCGCAGTTCTGAGAGAAAACGTTTACACCTTTTTCTTGTCTACTCTTCGACGACTTGTAAAATCGATGCCCGTTAATCTTGCTAGTTTCGATCTAAAACGATGTATCCCGTTGTTTTGAGCCGGAATACAAGTTTTCGCGCAGTTCTGAGAGAAAAAGTTTACACCTTTTTCTTGTCTACTCTTCGACGACTTTTAAAATCGATGCTCGTGAATCTTGCTAGTTTCGATCTAAAACGATGTATCCCGTTGTTTTGAGCCGGAATACAAGTTTTCGCGGCAGTTCTGAGAGAAAAAGTTTACACCTTTCTCTCGTCTACTCTTCGACGACTTGTAAAATCGATGCTTGTTAATCTTGCTAGTTTTGATCTAAAACGATGTATTCCGTTGTTTTGAGCCGGAATACAAGTTTTCGCGCAGTTCTGAGAGAAAAATTTACAACTTTCTCTCGTCTACTCTGCGACGACTTGTAAAATCGATGCTCGTGAATCTTGATAGTTTCGCTCTAAAACAATGTATCCCGTTGTTTTGAGCCCGAATACGAGTTTTCGCGCTGTTCTGAGAGAAAAAGTTTACACCTTTCTCTCGTCTACTCTTCGACGACTTGTAAAATCGATGCTCGTGAATCTTGATAGTTTCGCTCTAAAACAATGTATCCCGTTGTTTTGAGCCCGAATACGAGTTTTCGCGCAGTTCTGAGAGAAAAAGTTTACACCTTTCTCTCGTCTACTCTTCGACGACTTGTAAAATCGATGCTCGTGAATCTTGATAGTTTCGCTCTAAAACAATGTATCCCGTTATTTTGAGCCCGAATACGAGTTTTCGCGCAGTTCTGAGAGAAAAAGTTTACACCTTTCTCTCGTCTACTCTTCGACGACTTGCAAAATCGATGCTCGTGAATCTTGATAGTTTCGATCTAAAACAATGTATCCCGTTGTTTTGAGCCGGAATACAAGTTTTCGCGCAGTTCTGAGAGAAAAAGTTTACACCCTTCTCTCGTCTACTCTTCGACGACTTGTAAAATCGATGCTCGTTAATCTTGCTAGTTTCGATCTAAAACGATGTATTCCGTTGTTTTGAGCCGGAATACAAGTTTTCGCGCAGTTCTGAGAGAAAAATTTACACCTTTCTCTCGTTTACTCTTCGTCGACTTGTAAAATCGATGCTCGGTAATCTTGCTAGTTTCGATCTAAAACAATGTATCCCGTTGTTTTCAGCCGGAATACAAGTTTTCGCGCAGTTCTGAGAGAAAAAGTTTACACCTTTCTCTCGTCTACTCTTCGACGACTCGTAAAATCGATGCTCGTTAATCTTGCTAGTTTCGATCTAAAACGATGTATCCCGTTGTTTTGAGCCGGAATACAATTTTTCGCGCAGTTCTGAGAGAAAATTCTTTCGTTAAAATTTAAGCAGCGCTAACTTTTAGGACGAATACACAGACGACATGCTCGGAGAAAAGTGTGTATGCTGGTGCTACCGCCCTAGAGCCAAGAAAGATTTTTTGCCTTTTGATTCGGCCCAGTCAAAAACTGTTAAGAGGGCTATTGCGACCCTTTCTCTAGAATCTGCACTTGCTAAGTCGTGCCCTCACATGATGCAAGAGAGCTTTCGGGGCGAGGTAGAAAGACTGCGAAAAGCAGGGTTCCCTGATCACGTGTTGACAGCT
The DNA here is from genome assembly GCF_052857255.1 of Amblyomma americanum. Lineage (NCBI taxonomy): Eukaryota > Metazoa > Arthropoda > Arachnida > Ixodida > Ixodidae > Amblyomma > Amblyomma americanum. Next base: position 264,341 of record NW_027526589.1, on the reverse strand, counting down.
GTGACCGAAGCACTCCTACAGAAATTCAAGGGAAGGCAGAAAAAGACACGTAGAAAAGAAAGACCCGGGAATGCCAAACCAGTGGTTATGCCATACATCCACAAGGTGTCCCATAACCTAAAAAGGGTGGGCAACAAGTACGGCGTCCCGATGGTGTTCTCTGCGCCTTGTAAACTGGCTAAGATGTGCCCTAAGGTCAGCAGCAGTGGCCCTGCAACATCCGGCTGTGGAACAAAACACGCCAAGCCCTTTGTCCGGTGTGCCACGGGTGTGGTCTATGAGATCCCCCTTTCTTGTGGCAAAGTGTACGTTGGCCAGACAGGGCGTTGTGTTAACGACCGTGCCAGGGAACATGAACGAAGTTTGGGAAACGCATCAGACTCATGCCTGAATCTACCCGCTCATTGCCTTTCTTGCAAGGACCAAAACGATGAGAACTGTGAGCCACGGCTTGACAAAATCAAAATTCTAACCAGGAGCAAAGATAGATTAGCTCGGGAATTATCTGAAGCATTTTTCATCAAGGCAAAAGGCGACACGTGTGTCAGCACCACTTCTGTCTCCCTGCATGCCAGCGAATTCAGATTGCTTAAAAATATGGGACGAAATGCGTGCCGCCCTCATTAATCTACCTTAGCTGTCATCGTTGTCATCTTGGCCTTTTCTTTTTGTGGTCTGTCGCAGATGCGCATGCGCTCACGGTTCGTTTTGTCTTATATGTTCTACGAAAAAACGTGTTCAATAAACATAGTTGGAGTCAGCGCCCGTCCTGTCATGTCGTCTGTGTATTCGTCCTAAAAGTTAGCGCTGCTTAAATTTTAACGAAAGAATATGCATAACCAACTAGCCCCGCAACGTGTTTTACTAAGTGAACTTTCTTCTACTGTGGGCCCTTTCTTTTGTGTTTCTTCTGTCAAGCCTGACCCTTTGAAGATTGTGAGCGCCATCGCAGTCGCCACCTGTAGAGCAAGGTTCATCGCCTTCTGTCTCAGGAAAGGACGCATACCTGTGGAAGTGAGTGCCCTTTTTGGGTCCATTACACCGTCTTTTGGGCATGCAAGACGCGTAAGCAAGGTGTTAAGAGCAGAGATATGGAGGCAAGTGCGTTTGTTGCAAGACTGGCTAGACCTGGTGTGTTTTAGTGAAGACGTGGAATGGTTGGCCAAAAGGAAGCTACAGTCCCTACGGCGACAGGCAGCCCGGACCACTGAGTCGTTATGGGCGTGCATGTTAAAACAAGCCCTCCACACTGGTGTGAAGCCTGCTGGAAGAGAGGATGCTAGGAAGGGACCAGTAGTGCTAGGCAATGTTACCCTACCCAAAGACATCACGGACGTCCTTGAAAAAGGCCCGAAATACTGCTTTGAGCCCAGCGTGTCTATTCATGAGCTGTTGGCCTTTAATCGCCGCGTAGCAATGAAGGCGGAAAGAGACAGTGAAGACAGGTGCGTCCTGGACGGTGTTGACAGCTTGGCAAGGACCACATTGAGACAACCCGCCACAAAAGGGAAAGCACAGACTGAGAAGGTTGTGGCGTATTGCAAGAACAGCGGACTGTCCCTCCTGCAAGCAGACAAAGAAGGTTGCTTCGTCGTTGTACCGTCTGGCATTTACAGCGAGAAGGCGATGCAAGCAATAGAGAAGAACTTTGTGGCAGTTAAACCGTCTGCAACCCGTATAAAGACTAAGGCAGTTGGCCTATGTAAATCCATGGAACTCCAGAGCCTTGCAAGAGCCATTGTGGACTCTCGAGTAAACACCTTGACCGTGTTCTTTGCGGTGAAAACTCACAAACCCGATGCACCCTTCCGGACGATTGTTAGCGAGAGAGGTACCTGGCAGCAACATATTAGTACGTTCATGCTTAAGCACTTAAATAATCTGGTTCTTTCTGATCCCTTTGCCACCAAGAATTCATTGGAAGTTGCTAGTGTGTTGAAAGGAGAGCAGATTGGATATGCCTTTTCCATAGATGTTGAAGATCTTTTTTATTCTATACCACATAACGACCTGTTTATTGCTGTCAGACAGTGCATTGAAGCAAACGGTACTATCGCATTCCAGAATACAGCCGGCTTAAGTGTAGATAACTTCATGTCACTTTTAGAATTTTATATCAACGCTACTTTTATCGAGTTTGACAACCGGCGCTATCTACAGCGCCAGGGCATTTGCATCGGATCATGTGTCGCTCCAGTTTTGTGTAACATTTTTCTTGCATCATTCGACAACGCTTTGGCTTCACTAACTGACGAAGGCAATGTCCTGAAGATTTTTAGATACGTAGACGATTTTTTAGTAATTTTAAAGAGAAGTGACCAAGGCCGGTATGAGGAAATTGCGATGAATATTTTAGAACAATTTGTACAACATGGAAAAGGGCTCTCTTTTACCTACGAGTTACCTGTACTTAACCGCCTCCAGTTTTTGGACTTGAACATCATGCTCGGAGAAAAGTGTGTATGCTGGTGCTACCGCCCTAGAGCCAAGAAAGATTTTTTGCCTTTTGATTCGGCCCAGTCAAAAACTGTTAAGAGGGCTATTGCGACCCTTTCTCTAGAATCTGCACTTGCTAAGTCGTGCCCTCACATGATGCAAGAGAGCTTTCGGGGCGAGGTAGAAAGACTGCGAAAAGCAGGGTTCCCTGATCACGTGTTGACAGCTGTGACCGAAGCACTCCTACAGAAATTCAAGGGAAGGCAGAAAAAGACACGTAGAAAAGAAAGACCCGGGAATGCCAAACCAGTGGTTATGCCATACATCCACAAGGTGTCCCATAACCTAAAAAGGGTGGGCAACAAGTACGGCGTCCCGATGGTGTTCTCTGCGCCTTGTAAACTGGCTAAGATGTGCCCTAAGGTCAGCAGCAGTGGCCCTGCAACATCCGGCTGTGGAACAAAACACGCCAAGCCCTTTGTCCGGTGTGCCACGGGTGTGGTCTATGAGATCCCCCTTTCTTGTGGCAAAGTGTACGTTGGCCAGACAGGGCGTTGTGTTAACGACCGTGCCAGGGAACATGAACGAAGTTTGGGAAACGCATCAGACTCATGCCTGAATCTACCCGCTCATTGCCTTTCTTGCAAGGACCAAAACGATGAGAACTGTGAGCCACGGCTTGACAAAATCAAAATTCTAACCAGGAGCAAAGATAGATTAGCTCGGGAATTATCTGAAGCATTTTTCATCAAGGCAAAAGGCGACACGTGTGTCAGCACCACTTCTGTCTCCCTGCATGCCAGCGAATTCAGATTGCTTAAAAATATGGGACGAAATGCGTGCCGCCCTCATTAATCTACCTTAGCTGTCATCGTTGTCATCTTGGCCTTTTCTTTTTGTGGTCTGTCGCAGATGCGCATGCGCTCACGGTTCGTTTTGTCTTATATGTTCTACGAAAAAACGTGTTCAATAAACATAGTTGGAGTCAGCGCCCGTCCTGTCATGTCGTCTGTGTATTCGTCCTAAAAGTTAGCGCTGCTTAAATTTTAACGAAAGAATATGCATAACCAACTAGCCCCGCAACGTGTTTTTCTGAGAGAAAACGTTTACACCTTTCTCTCGTCTACTCTTCGACGACTTGTAAAATCGATGCTCGTGAATTTTGATAGTTTCGCTCTAAAACAATTTACCCCGTTGTTTTGAGCCGGAATACGAGTTTTCGCGCAGTTCTGAGAGAAAAAGTTTACACCTTTCTCTCGTCTACTCTTCGACGACTTGTTAAATCGATGCTCGTGAATTTTGCGACTTTCGATCTAAAAGGATGTATTCCGTTGTTTTGAGCCGGAATACAAATTTTTGCGCAGTTCTGAGAGAAAAAGTTTACACCTTTCTCTCGTTCTCTTCGACGACATGTAAAATCGATGCTCGTGAATCTTGCTAGTTTCGATCTAAAGCGATGTATCTCAATTATTTGAAACGGAATACAAGTTTTCGCGCAGTTCTGAGAGAAAAAGTTTACACCTTTCTCTCGTCTACTCTTATTTAATTATTTATTTATTTATTGTACCCTCAGGGCCCGAAGGCATTACAGAGGGGAGTGGGAATACATAAAAATTCAACCTAAACAGCAACAACAATAGGGAAAACAAAAATAAACCAGGAATACATAAAAAGTGAAAACACAGGAAAGCAATAAGATTAGAATGCAGTGGGGATATATTATAACAGTGTGTAGACAGTAAAAAGGCAATTTTTATACAGTAATAAACGACACATACTCAGAAAGAAACATTAAGAACTTTACGAAATGCATTGTTATCGGAAATACCTGCGATGTCGTGGGGGAGGTGATTCCAGCTGACACAAGTTCGGGGTATGAATGAATCATGAAAACATTTGGTGTGACAAGATGGGATTCCAACTTTATGACGGTGATCAACGCGTGCTGATATGTAACATGGTCTAGACAGTAACTTAGGATTGAGAAAGCTGTTGTGGTAAATTTTATGAAAGAGACACAATGAGGCTATTGATCTGCGGTGGGAAAGAAGTGGTAGGGACAAACTTGATTTCATGGCGGTTACACTGCTTGTTCGGTGATAATTAGAAAGAATGAAACGGCATGCGCGGTTCTGTACAGCTTCCAAATCTGAAACGAGTGAATCGATGCCAGGGCTCCAGACAGATGCAGCATATTCTAACTTGGACCGAACCAATGTTTTATAAAGTAATAATTTTACTGAAGTAGATGAACGTGAGAAATTTCTGCAAAGGTACCCAAGCATGCGATCAGCGTTATTTATTATGTATTCAACGTGAGTTTTCCAAGACAGGTTACAAGAAACGTAAACACCCAGATATTTATAACATGACACGGTTTCGAGAGACACGTTGTTAATGTGATAAGAAGGGGCATTAGAGAGACGAGAAATGCGTACATGTTTACACTTATTAATGTTTAGTTGCATGTTCCAAGTAAAACACCAGTCAAGAACCTTGTTAATATCAGATTGAAGACAAGAGACATCATTACCATCTTTAATTTCGCGGTAAATAACACAATCATCGGCAAAAAGATTAATTGAAGAAGAAATGTTAGCCGGTAAGTCATTTATATAGATGAGAAAAAGGAGGGGCCCAAGAACTGACCCCTGTGGCACGCCGGAACGGACAGGCAAAGAATGAGAGTTTATATTGTTCGCTGTTACGAATTGTGAACGGTTAGAAAGAAAGCATTGTAGCCATGCAAGGACATTAGGGTCTATGTTAAGATTGCTTAATTTAAGAAAGAGAAGCTCATGTGAAACAGTGTCAAACGCTTTCGAGAAGTCCAAAAATATGCAATCTGCCTGAGACCCGTGGTCAAGGATGCAATGAAGGTCATGTGTGAAACATATTAGCTGAGTTTCGCATGAAAAAGACTTACGAAAACCATGCTGGGCAATGCTGAAAAAGGAGTTAGATTCTAAAAAAGAGATGAGATGAGAATATATGACGTGTTCCATGATCTTGCACGGAATACTAGTGAGTGATATAGGTCTAAAGTTATCAGGAGAATGTTTACTTCCGGACTTATGCAGTGGAATCACCTTCCCAATTTTCCAATCATTGGGAATACAACCTGTCGCAAGAGACTGCTCAAACAATTTAGTAAGAATTATGGAACAATAGTACTTTGTATTAATTAAAAACTTCGAATTAATGTTGTCAACACCGCAGGAAGAGGAAACCTTAAGATTTTCGTAAAATCGATGCTCGTTAATCTTGCTAGTTTCGATCTAAAACGATGTATTCCGTTGTTTTGAGCCGGAATACAAGTTTTCGCGCAGTTCTGAGAGAAAAATTTTCACCTTTCTCTCGTCTACTCTGCGACGACTTGTAAAATCGATGCCCGTTAATCGTGCTAGTTTCGATCTAAAACGATGTATCCCGTTGTTTTGAGCCGGAATACAAGTTTTCGCGCAGTTCTGAGAGAAAAAGTTTACACCTTTCTCTCGTCTACTCTTCGACGACTTCTAAAATCGATGCTCGTGAATTTTGCTACTTTCGATCTAAAACGATGTATCCCGTTGTTTTGAGCCGGAATACGAGTTTTCGCGCAGTTCTGAGAGAAAAAGTTTACACCTTTCTCTCGTCTACTCTTCGACGACTTGTAAAATCGATGCCCGTTAATCGTGCTAGTTTCGATCTAAAACGATGTATCCCGTTGTTTTGAGCCAGAATACAAGTTTTCGCGCAGTTCGAGAGAAAAAGTTTATACCTTTTTCTTGTCTACTCTTCGACGACCTTTAAAATCGATGCTCGTGAATCTTGCTAGTTTCGATCTAAAACGATGTATCCCGTTGTTTTGAGCCGGAATACAAGTTTTCGCGCAGTTCTGAGAGAAATAGTTTACACCTTTCTCTCGTCTACTCTTCGACGACTTGTAAATTCGATGCTCGTTAATCTTGCTAGTTTCGATCTAAAACGATGTATTCCGTTGTTTTGAGCCGGAATACAAGTTTTCGCGCAGATCTGAGAGAAAAATTTACAACTTTCTCTCGTCTACTCTTCGACGACTTGTAAAATCGATGCTCGTGAATCTTGATAGTTTCGCTCTAAAACAATGTATCCCGTTGTTTTGAGCCCGAAAACGAGTTTTCGCGCAGTTCTGAGAGAAAAAGTTTACACCTTTCTCTCGTCTGCTCTTCGACGACTTGTAAAATCGATGCTCGTTAATCGTGCTAGTTTCGATCTAAAACGATGTATCCCGTTGTTTTGAGCCGCAATACAAGTTTTTGCGCAGTTCTGAGAGAAAAAGTTTACACCTTTCCCTCGTTCTCTTCTACGACATGTAAAATCGATGCTCGTGAATCTTGCTAGTTTTGATTTAAAACGATGTATCTCAATGATTTGAGCCGGAATACAAGTTTTCGCGCAGTTCTGAGAGAAAAAGTTTACAACTTTCTCTTGCTACTCTTCGACGACTTGTTAAATCGATGCTCGTGAATTTTGCTACTTTCGATCTAAAACGATGTATCCCGTTGTTTTGAGCCGGAATACAATTTTTCGCGCAATTCTGAGAGAAAAAGTTTACACCTTTCTCTCGTCTACTCTTCGACGACTTGTAAAATCGATGCTCGCGAATATTGATAGTTTCGCTCTAAAACAATGAATCCCGTTGTTTTGAGCCGGAATACGAGTTTTCGCGCAGTTCTGAGAGAAAAAGTTTACACCTTTCTCTCGTCTACTCTTCGACGACTTGTAAAATCGATGCCCGTTAATCGTGCTAGTTTCGATCTAAAACGATGTATCCCGTTGTTTTGAGCCGGAATACAAGTTTTCGCGCAGTTCTGAGAGAAAAAGTTTACAACTTTCTCTCGTCTACTCTTCGACGACTTTTAAAATCGATGCTCGTGAATCTTGCTAGTTTCGATCTAAAACGATGTATCCCGTTGTTTTGAGCCGGAATACAAGTTTTCGCGCAGTTCGAGAGAAAAAGTTTACACCTTTTTCTTGTCTACTCTTCGACGACTTTTAAAATCGATGCTCGTGAATCTTGCTAGTTTCGATCTAAAACGATGTATCCCGTTGTTTTGAGCCGGAATACAAGTTTTCGCGCAGTTCTGAGAGAAAAAGTTTACACCTTTCTCTCGTCTACTCTTCGACGACTCGTAAAATCGATGCTCGTTAATCTTGCTAGTTTCGATCTAAAACGATGTATCCCGTTGTTTTGAGCCGGAATACAATTTTTCGCGCAGTTCTGAGAGAAAACGTTTACACCTTTCTCTCGTCTACTCTTCGACGACTTGTAAAATCGATGCTCGTGAATTTTGATAGTTTCGCTCTAAAACAATTTACCCCGTTGTTTTGAGCCGGAATACGAGTTTTCGCGCAGTTCTGAGAGAAAAAGTTTACACCTTTCTCTCGTCTACTCTTCGACGACTTGTTAAATCGATGCTCGTGAATTTTGCGACTTTCGATCTAAAACGATGTATTCCGTTGTTTTGAGCCGGAATACAAATTTTTGCGCAGTTCTGAGAGAAAAAGTTTACACCTTTCTCTCGTTCTCTTCGACGACATGTAAAATCGATGCTCGTGAATCTTGCTAGTTTCGATCTAAAGCGATGTATCTCAATTATTTGAAACGGAATACAAGTTTTCGCGCAGTTCTGAGAGAAAAAGTTTACACCTTTCTCTCGTCTACTCTTATTTATTTATTTATTTATTTATTGTACCCTCAGGGCCCGAAGGCATTACAGAGGGGAGTGGGAATACATAAAAATTCAACCTAAACAGCAACAACAATAGGGAAAACAAAAATAAACCAGGAATACATAAAAAGTGAAAACACTGGAAAGCAATAAGATTAGAATGCAGTGGGGATATATTATAACAGTGTGTAGACAGTAAAAAGGCAATTTTTATACAGTAATAAACGACACATACTCAGAAAGAAACATTAAGAACTTTACGAAATGCATTGTTATCGGAAATACCTGCGATGTCGTGGGGGAGGTGATTCCAGCTGACACAAGTTCGGGGTATGAAAGAATCATGAAAACATTTGGTGTGACAAGATGGGATTCCAACTTTATGACGGTGATCAACGCGTGCTGATATGTAACATGGTCTAGACAGTAACTTAGGATTGAGAAAGCTGTTGTGGTAAATTTTATGAAAGAGACACAATGAGGCTATTGATCTGCGGTGGGAAAGAAGTGGTAGGGACAAACTTGATTTCATGGCGGTTACACTGCTTGTTCGGTGATAATTAGAAAGAATGAAACGGCATGCGCGGTTCTGTACAGCTTCCAAATCTGAAACGAGTGAATCGATGCCAGGGCTCCAGACAGATGCAGCATATTCTAACTTGGACCGAACCAATGTTTTATAAAGTAATAATTTTATTGAAGTAGATGAACGTGAGAAATTTCTGCGAAGGTACCCAAGCATGCGATCAGCGTTATTTATTATGTATTCAACGTGAGTTTTCCAAGACAGGTTACAAGAAACGTAAACACCCAGATATTTATAACATGACACGGTTTCGAGAGACACGTTGTTAATGTGATAAGAAGGGGCATTAGAGAGACGAGAAATGCGTACATGTTTACACTTATTAATGTTTAGTTGCATGTTCCAAGTAAAACACCAGTCAAGAACCTTGTTAATATCAGATTGAAGACAAGAGACATCATTACCATCTTTAATTTCGCGGTAAATAACACAATCATCGGCAAAAAGATTAATTGAAGAAGAAATGTTAGCCGGTAAGTCATTTATATAGATGAGAAAAAGGAGGGGCCCAAGAACTGACCCCTGTGGCACGCCGGAACGGACAGGCAAAGAATGAGAGTTTATATTGTTCGCTGTTACGAATTGTGAACGGTTAGAAAGAAAGCATTGTAGCCATGCAAGGACATTAGGGTCTATGTTAAGATTGCTTAATTTAAGAAAGAGAAGCTCATGTGAAACAGTGTCAAACGCTTTCGAGAAGTCCAAAAATATGCAATCTGCCTGAGACCCGTGGTCAAGGATGCAATGAAGGTCATGTGTGAAACATATTAGCTGAGTTTCGCATGAAAAAGACTTACGAAAACCATGCTGGGCAATGCTGAAAAAGGAGTTAGATTCTAAAAAAGAGATGAGATGAGAATATATGACGTGTTCCATGATCTTGCACGGAATACTAGTGAGTGATATAGGTCTAAAGTTATCAGGAGAATGTTTACTTCCGGACTTATGCAGTGGAATCACCTTCCCAATTTTCCAATCATTGGGAATACAACCTGTCGCAAGAGACTGCTCAAACAATTTAGTAAGAATTATGGAACAATAGTACTTTGTATTAATTAAAAACTTCGAATTAATGTTGTCAACACCGCAGGAAGAGGAAACCTTAAGATTTTCGTAAAATCGATGCTCGTTAATCTTGCTAGTTTCGATCTAAAACGATGTATTCCGTTGTTTTGAGCCGGAATACAAGTTTTCGCGCAGTTCTGAGAGAAAAATTTTCACCTTTCTCTCGTCTACTCTGCGACGACTTGTAAAATCGATGCCCGTTAATCGTGCTAGTTTCGATCTAAAACGATGTATCCCGTTGTTTTGAGCCGGAATACAAGTTTTCGCGCAGTTCTGAGAGAAAAAGTTTACACCTTTCTCTCGTCTACTCTTCGACGACTTCTAAAATCGATGCTCGTGAATTTTGCTACTTTCGATCTAAAACGATGTATCCCGTTGTTTTGAGCCGGAATACGAGTTTTCGCGCAGTTCTGAGAGAAAAAGTTTACACCTTTCTCTCGTCTACTCTTCGACGACTTGTAAAATCGATGCCCGTTAATCGTGCTAGTTTCGATCTAAAACGATGTATCCCGTTGTTTTGAGCCAGAATACAAGTTTTCGCGCAGTTCGAGAGAAAAAGTTTATACCTTTTTCTTGTCTACTCTTCGACGACCTTTAAAATCGATGCTCGTGAATCTTGCTAGTTTCGATCTAAAACGATGTATCCCGTTGTTTTGAGCCGGAATACAAGTTTTCGCGCAGTTCTGAGAGAAATAGTTTACACCTTTCTCTCGTCTACTCTTCGACGACTTGTAAAATCGATGCTCGTTAATCTTGCTAGTTTCGATCTAAAACGATGTATTCCGTTGTTTTGAGCCGGAATACAAGTTTTCGCGCAGTTCTGAGAGAAAAATTTACAACTTTATCTCGTCTACTCTTCGACGACTTGTAAAATCGATGCTCGTGAATCTTGATAGTTTCGCTCTAAAACAATGTATCCCGTTGTTTTGAGCCCGAAAACGAGTTTTCGCGCAGTTCTGAGAGAAAAAGTTTACACCTTTCTCTCGTCTACTCTTCGACGACTTGTAAAATCGATGCTCTTTAATCGTGCTAGTTTCGATCTAAAACGATGTATCCCGTTGTTTTGAGCCGCAATACAAGTTTTTGCGCAGTTCTGAGAGAAAAAGTTTACACCTTTCCCTCGTTCTCTTCTACGACATGTAAAATCGATGCTCGTGAATCTTGCTAGTTTTGATTTAAAACGATGTATCTCAATGATTTGAGCCGGAATACAAGTTTTCGCGCAGTTCTGAGAGAAAAAGTTTACAACTTTCTCTTGCTACTCTTCGACGACTTGTTAAATCGATGCTCGTGAATTTTGCTACTTTCGATCTAAAACGATGTATCCCGTTGTTTTGAGCCGGAATACAATTTTTCGCGCAATTCTGAGAGAAAAAGTTTACACCTTTCTCTCGTCTACTCTTCGACGACTTGTAAAATCGATGCTCGCGAATATTGATAGTTTCGCTCTAAAACAATGAATCCCGTTGTTTTGAGCCGGAATACGAGTTTTCGCGCAGTTCTGAGAGAAAAAGTTTACACCTTTCTCTCGTCTACTCTTCGACGACTTGTAAAATCGATGCCCGTTAATCGTGCTAGTTTCGATCTAAAACGATGTATCCCGTTGTTTTGAGCCGGAATACAAGTTTTCGCGCAGTTCTGAGAGAAAAAGTTTACAACTTTCTCTCGTCTACTCTTCGACGACTTTTAAAATCGATGCCCGTTAATCGTGCTAGTTTCGATCTAAAACGATGTATCCCGTTGTTTTGAGCCAGAATACAAGTTTTCGCGCAGTTCGAGAGAAAAAGTTTATACCTTTTTCTTGTCTACTCTTCGACGACCTTTAAAATCGATGCTCGTGAATCTTGCTAGTTTCGATCTAAAACGATGTATCCCGTTGTTTTGAGCCGGAATACAAGTTTTCGCGCAGTTCTGAGAGAAATAGTTTACACCTTTCTCTCGTCTACTCTTCGACGACTTGTAAAATCGATGCTCGTTAATCTTGCTAGTTTCGATCTAAAACGATGTATTCCGTTGTTTTGAGCCGGAATACAAGTTTTCGCGCAGTTCTGAGAGAAAAATTTACAACTTTCTCTCGTCTACTCTTCGACGACTTGTAAAATCGATGCTCGTGAATCTTGATAGTTTCGCTCTAAAACAATGTATCCCGTTGTTTTGAGCCCGAAAACGAGTTTTCGCGCAGTTCTGAGAGAAAAAGTTTACACCTTTCTCTCGTCTACTCTTCGACGACTTGTAAAATCGATGCTCGTTAATCGTGCTAGTTTCGATCTAAAACGATGTATCCCGTTGTTTTGAGCCGCAATACAAGTTTTTGCGCAGTTCTGAGAGAAAAAGTTTACACCTTTCCCTCGTTCTCTTCTACGACATGTAAAATCGATGCTCGTGAATCTTGCTAGTTTTGATTTAAAACGATGTATCTCAATGATTTGAGCCGGAATACAAGTTTTCGCGCAGTTCTGAGAGAAAAAGTTTACAACTTTCTCTTGCTACTCTTCGACGACTTGTTAAATCGATGCTCGTGAATTTTGCTACTTTCGATCTAAAACGATGTATCCCGTTGTTTTGAGCCGGAATACAATTTTTCGCGCAATTCTGAGAGAAAAAGTTTACACCTTTCTCTCGTCTACTCTTCGACGACTTGTAAAATCGATGCTCGCGAATATTGATAGTTTCGCTCTAAAACAATGAATCCCGTTGTTTTGAGCCGGAATACGAGTTTTCGCGCAGTTCTGAGAGAAAAAGTTTACACCTTTCTCTCGTCTACTCTTCGACGACTTGTAAAATCGATGCCCGTTAATCGTGCTAGTTTCGATCTAAAACGATGTATCCCGTTGTTTTGAGCCGGAATACAAGTTTTCGCGCAGTTCTGAGAGAAAAAGTTTACAACATTCTCTCGTCTACTCTTCGACGACTTTTAAAATCGATGCTCGTGAATCTTGCTAGTTTCGATCTAAAACGATGTATCCCGTTGTTTTGAGCCAGAATACAAGTTTTCGCGCAGTTCGAGAGAAAAAGTTTATACCTTTTTCTTGTCTACTCTTCGACGACCTTTAAAATCGATGCTCGTGAATCTTGCTAGTTTCGATCTAAAACGATGTATCCCGTTGTTTTGAGCCGGAATACAAGTTTTCGCGCAGTTCTGAGAGAAATAGTTTACACCTTTCTCTCGTCTACTCTTCGACGACTTGTAAAATCGATGCTCGTTAATCTTGCTAGTTTCGATCTAAAACGATGTATTCCGTTGTTTTGAGCCGGAATACAAGTTTTCGCGCAGTTCTGAGAGAAAAATTTACAACTTTCTCTCGTCTACTCTTCGACGACTTGTAAAATCGATGCTCGTGAATCTTGATAGTTTCGCTCTAAAACAATGTATCCCGTTGTTTTGAGCCCGAAAACGAGTTTTCGCGCAGTTCTGAGAGAAAAAGTTTACACCTTTCTCTCGTCTACTCTTCGACGACTTGTAAAATCGATGCTCGTTAATCGTGCTAGTTTCGATCTAAAACGATGTATCCCGTTGTTTTGAGCCGCAATACAAGTTTTTGCGCAGTTCTGAGAGAAAAAGTTTACACCTTTCCCTCGTTCTCTTCTACGACATGTAAAATCGATGCTCGTGAATCTTGCTAGTTTTGATTTAAAACGATGTATCTCAATGATTTGAGCCGGAATACAAGTTTTCGCGCAGTTCTGAGAGAAAAAGTTTACAACTTTCTCTTGCTACTCTTCGACGACTTGTTAAATCGATGCTCGTGAATTTTGCTACTTTCGATCTAAAACGATGTATCCCGTTGTTTTGAGCCGGAATACAATTTTTCGCGCAATTCTGAGAGAAAAAGTTTACACCTTTCTCTCGTCTACTCTTCGACGACTTGTAAAATCGATGCTCGCGAATATTGATAGTTTCGCTCTAAAACAATGAATCCCGTTGTTTTGAGCCGGAATACGAGTTTTCGCGCAGTTCTGAGAGAAAAAGTTTACACCTTTCTCTCGTCTACTCTTCGACGACGTGTAAAATCGATGCCCGTTAATCGTGCTAGTTTCGATCTAAAACGATGTATCCCGTTGTTTTGAGCCGGAATACAAGTTTTCGCGCAGTTCTGAGAGAAAAAGTTTACAACTTTCTCTCGTCTACTCTTCGACGACTTTTAAAATCGATGCCCGTTAATCGTGCTAGTTTCGATCTAAAACGATGTATCCCGTTGTTTTGAGCCAGAATACAAGTTTTCGCGCAGTTCGAGAGAAAAAGTTTATACCTTTTTCTTGTCTACTCTTCGACGACCTTTAAAATCGATGCTCGTGAATCTTGCTAGTTTCGATCTAAAACGATGTATCCCGTTGTTTTGAGCCGGAATACAAGTTTTCGCGCAGTTCTGAGAGAAATAGTTTACACCTTTCTCTCGTCTACTCTTCGACGACTTGTAAAATCGATGCTCGTTAATCTTGCTAGTTTCGATCTAAAACGATGTATTCCGTTGTTTTGAGCCGGAATACAAGTTTTCGCGCAGTTCTGAGAGAAAAATTTACAACTTTCTCTCGTCTACTCTTCGACGACTTGTAAAATCGATGCTCGTGAATCTTGATAGTTTCGCTCTAAAACAATGTATCCCGTTGTTTTGAGCCCGAAAACGAGTTTTCGCGCAGTTCTGAGAGAAAAAGTTTACACCTTTCTCTCGTCTACTCTTCGACGACTTGTAAAATCGATGCTCGTTAATCGTGCTAGTTTCGATCTAAAACGATGTATCCCGTTGTTTTGAGCCGCAATACAAGTTTTTGCGCAGTTCTGAGAGAAAAAGTTTACACCTTTCCCTCGTTCTCTTCTACGACATGTAAAATCGATGCTCGTGAATCTTGCTAGTTTTGATTTAAAACGATGTATCTCAATGATTTGAGCCGGAATACAAGTTTTCGCGCAGTTCTGAGAGAAAAAGTTTACAACTTTCTCTTGCTACTCTTCGACGACTTGTTAAATCGATGCTCGTGAATTTTGCTACTTTCGATCTAAAACGATGTATCCCGTTGTTTTGAGCCGGAATACAATTTTTCGCGCAATTATGAGAGAAAAAGTTTACACCTTTCTCTCGTCTACTCTTCGACGACTTGTAAAATCGATGCTCGCGAATATTGATAGTTTCGCTCTAAAACAATGAATCCCGTTGTTTTGAGCCGGAATACGAGTTTTCGCGCAGTTCTGAGAGAAAAAGTTTACACCTTTCTCTCGTCTACTCTTCGACGACTTGTAAAATCGATGCCCGTTAATCGTGCTAGTTTCGATCTAAAACGATGTATCCCGTTGTTTTGAGCCGGAATACAAGTTTTCGCGCAGTTCTGAGAGAAAAAGTTTACAACTTTCTCTCGTCTACTCTTCGACGACTTTTAAAATCGATGCTCGTGAATCTTGCTAGTTTCGATCTAAAACGATGTATCCCGTTGTTTTGAGCCGGAATACAAGTTTTCGCGCAGTTCGAGAGAAAAAGTTTACACCTTTTTCTTGTCTACTCTTCGACGACTTTTAAAATCGATGCTCGTGAATCTTGCTAGTTTCGATCTAAAACGATGTATCCCGTTGTTTTGAGCCGGAATACAAGTTTTCGCGCAGTTCTGAGAGAAATAGTTTACACCTTTCTCTCGTCTACTCTTCGACGACTTGTAAAATCGATGCTCGTTAATCTTGCTAGTTTCGATCTAAAACGATGTATTCCGTTGTTTTGAGCCGGAATACAAGTTTTCGCGCTGTTCTGAGAGAAAAAGTTTACACCTTTCTCTCGTCTACTCTTCGACGACTTGTAAAATCGATGCTCGTGAATCTTGATAGTTTCGCTCTAAAACAATGTATCCCGTTGTTTTGAGCCCGAAAACGAGTTTTCGCGCAGTTCTGAGAGAAAAAGTTTACACCTTTCTCTCGTCTACTCTTCGACGACTTGTAAAATCGATGCCCGTTAATCGTGCTAGTTTCGATCTAAAACGATGTATCCCGTTGTTTTGAGCCGGAATACAAGTTTTCGCGCAGTTCTGAGAGAAATAGTTTACACCTTTTTCTTGTCTACTCTTCGACGACTTTTAAAATCGATGCTCGTGAATCTTGCTAGTTTCGATCTAAAACAATGAATCCCGTTGTTTTGATCCAGAATACAAGTTTTCGCGCAGTTCGAGAGAAAAAGTTTACACCTTTTTCTTGTCTACTCTTCGACGACTTTTAAAATCGATGCTCGTGAATCTTGCTAGTTTCGATCTAAAACAATGAATCCCGTTGTTTTGAGCCAGAATACAAGTTTTTGCGCAGTTCGAGAGAAATAGTTTACACCTTTTTCTTGTCTACTCTTCGACGACTTTTAAAATCGATGCTCGAGAATCTTGCTAGTTTCGACCTAAAACGATGTATCCCGTTGTTTTGAGCCGGAATACAAGTTTTCGCGCAGTTCTGAGAGAAATTGTTTACACCTTTCTCTCGTCTACTCTTCGACGACTTGTAAAATCGATGCTCGTTAATCTTGCTAGTTTCGCTCTAAAACGATGTATTCCGTTGTTTTGAGCCGGAATACAAGTTTTCGCGCAGTTCTGAGAGAAAAATTTACAACTTTCTCTCGTCTACTCTGCGACGACTTGTAAAATCGATGTTCGTGAATCTTGATAGTTTCGCTCTAAAACAATGTATCCCGTTGTTTTGAGCCCGAATACGCGTTTTCGCGCTGTTCTGAGAGAAAAAGTTTACACCTTTCTCTCGTCTACTCTTCGACGACTTGTAAAATCGATGCTCGTGAATCTTGATAGTTTCGCTCTAAAACAATGTATCCCGTTGTTTTGAGCCCGAAAACGAGTTTTCGCGCAGTTCTGAGAGAAAAAGTTTACACCTTTCTCTCGTCTACTCTTCGACGACTTGTAAAATCGATGCCCGTTAATCGTGCTAGTTTCGATCTAAAACGATGTATCCCGTTGTTTTGAGCCGGAATACAAGTTTTCGCGCAGTTCTGAGAGAAAAAGTTTACACCTTTTTCTTGTCTACTCTTCGACGACTTTTAAAATCGATGCTCGTGAATCTTGCTAGTTTCGATCTAAAACGATGTATCCCGTTGTTTTGAGCCGGAATACAAGTTTTCGCGCAGTTCTGAGAGAAAAAGTTTACACCTTTCTCTCGTCTACTCTGCGACGACTTGTAAAATCGATGCTCGTGAATCTTGATAGTTTCGCTCTAAAACAATGTATCCCGTTGTTTTGAGCCCGAATACGAGTTTTCGCGCTGTTCTGAGAGAAAAAGTTTACACCTTTCTCTCGTCTACTCTTCGACGACTTGTAAAATCGATGCTCGTGAGTCTTGATAGTTTCGCTCTAAAACAATGTATCCCGTTGTTTGGAGCCCGAAAACGAGTTTTCGCGCAGTTCTGAGAGAAAAAGTTTACACCTTTCTCTCGTCTACTCTTCGACGACTTGTAAAATCGATGCTCGTTAATCTTGCTACTTTCGATCTAAAACGATGTATCCCGTTGTTTTGAGCCGGAATACAAGTTTTCGCGCAGTTCTGAGAGAAAAAGATTACACCTTTCTCTCGTCTACTCTTCGACGACTTGTAAATACGATGCTCGTGAATTTTGCTTGTCTTGATCTAAAACGATGTATCCCGTTATTTTGAGCCGCAATACAAGTTTTTGCGCAGTTCTGAGAGAAAAAGTTTACACCTTTCCCTCGTTCTCTTCTACGACATGTAAAATCGATGCTCGTGAATCTTGCTAGTTTTGATCTAAAACGATGTATCTCAATGATTTGAGCCGGAATACAAGTTTTCGCGCAGTTCTGAGAGAAAAAGTTTACAACTTTCTCTCGTCTACTCTTCGACGACTTGTTAAATCGATGCTCGTGAATTTTGCTGCTTTCGATCTAAAACGATGTATCCCGTTGTTTTGAGCCGGAATACAAGTTTTCACGCAGTTCTGAGAGAAAAAGTTTACACCTTTCTCTCCTCTACTCTTCGACGACTTGTAAAATCGATGCTCGTGAATCTTGATAGTTTCGCTCTAAAACAATGTATCCCGTTGTTTTGAGCCCGAATACGAGTTTTCGCGCAGTTCTGAGAGAAAAAGTTTACACCTTTCTCTCGTCTACTCTTCGACGACTTGTAAAATCGATGCTCGTGAATCTTGATAGTTTCGCTCTAAAACAATGTATCCCGTTATTTTGAGCCCGAATACGAGTTTTCGCGCAGTTCTGAGAGAAAAAGTTTACACCTTTCTCTCGTCTACTCTTCGACGACTTGCAAAATCGATGCTCGTGAATCTTGATAGTTTCGATCTAAAACAATGTATCCCGTTGTTTTGAGCCGGAATACAAGTTTTCGCGCAGTTCTGAGAGAAAAAGTTTACACCTTTCACTCGTCTACTCTTCGACGACTTGTAAAATCGATGCTCGTTAATCTTGCTAGTTTCGATCTAAAACGATGTATTCCGTTGTTTTGAGCCGGAATACAAGTTTTCGCGCAGTTCTGAGAGAAAAATTTACACCTTTCTCTCGTTTACTCTTCGTCGACTTGTAATATCGATGCTCGGTAATCTTGCTAGTTTTGATCTAAAACGATGTATCCCGTTGTTTTCAGCCGGAATACAAGTTTTCGCGCAGTTCTGAGAGAAAAAGTTTACACCTTTCTCTCGTCTACTCTTCGACGACTTGTAAAATCGATGCTCGTGAATATTGATAGTTTCGCTCTAAAACAATGAATCCCGTTGTTTTGAGCCGGAATACGAGTTTTCGCGCAGTTCTGAGAGAAAAAGTTTACACCTTTCTCTCGTCTACTCTTCGACGACTTGTAAAATCGATGCCCGTTAATCGTGCTAGTTTCGATCTAAAACGATGTATCCCGTTGTTTTGAGCCAGAATACAAGTTTTCGCGCAGTTCTGAGAGAAAAAGTTTACACCTTTTTCTTGTCTACTCTTCGACGACTTTTAAAATCGATGCTCGTGAATCTTGCTAGTTTCGATCTAAAACGATGTATCCCGTTGTTTTGAGCCGGAATACAAGTTTTCGCGCAGTTCTGAGAGAAAAAGTTTACACCTTTCTCTCGTCTACTCTTCGACGACTTGTAAAATCGATGCTCGTTAATCTTGCTAGTTTCGATCTAAAACGATGTATTCCGTTGTTTTGAGCCGGAATACAAGTTTTCGCGCAGTTCTGAGAGAAAAATTTACAACTTTCTCTCGTCTACTCTGCGACGACTTGTAAAATCGGTGCTCGTGAATCTTGATAGTTTCGCTCTAAAACAACGTATCCCGTTGTTTTGAGCCCGAATACGAGTTTTCGCGCTGTTCTGAGAGAAAAAGTTTACACCTTTCTCTCGTCTACTCTTCGACGACTTGTAAAATCGATGCTCGTGAGTCTTGATAGTTTCCCTCTAAAACAATGTATCCCGTTGTTTGGAGCCCGAAAACGAGTTTTCGCGCAGTTCTGAGAGAAAAAGTTTACACCTTTCTCTCGTCTACTCTTCGACGACTTGTAAAATCGATGCTCGTTAATCTTGCTACTTTCGATCTAAAACGATGTATCCCGTTGTTTTGAGCCGGAATACAAGTTTTCGCGCAGTTCTGAGAGAAAAAGATTACACCTTTCTCTCGTCTACTCTTCGCCGACTTGTAAATTCGATGCTCGTGAATTTTGCTTGTCTTGATCTAAAACGATGTATCCCGTTGTTTTGAGCCGCAATACAAGTTTTTGCGCAGTTCTGAGAGAAAAATTTTACACCTTTCCCTCGTTCTCTTCTACGACATGTAAAATCGATGCTCGTGAATCTTGCTAGTTTTGATCTAAAACGATGTATCTCAATGATTTGAGCCGGAATACAAGTTTTCGCGCAGTTCTGAGAGAAAAAGTTTACAACTTTCTCTCGTCTACTCTTCGACGACTTGTTAAATCGATGCTCGTGAATTTTGCTACTTTCAATCTAAAACGATGTATCCTGTTGTTTTGAGCCGGAATACAAGTTTTCACGCAGTTCTGAGAGAAAAAGTTTAAACCTTTCTCTCCTCTACTCTTCGACGACTTGTAAAATCGATGCTCGTGAATCTTGATAGTTTCGCTCTAAAACAATGTATCCCGTTATTTTGAGCCCGAATACGAGTTTTCGCGCAGTTCTGAGAGAAAAAGTTTACACCTTTCTCTCGTCTACTCTTCGACGACTTGCAAAATCGATGCTCGTGAATCTTGATAGTTTCGATCTAAAACAATGTATTCCGTTGTTTTGAGCCGGAATACAAGTTTTCGCGCAGTTCTGAGAGAAAAAGTTTACACCTTTCACTCGTCTACTCTTCGACGACTTGTAAAATCGATGCTCGTTAATCTTGCTAGTTTCGATCTAAAACGATGTATTCCGTTGTTTTGAGCCGGAATACAAGTTTTCGCGCAGTTCTGAGAGAAAAATATACACCTTTCTCTCGTTTACTCTTCGTCGACTTGTAAAATCGATGCTCGGTAATCTTGCTAGTTTTGATCTAAAACAATGTATCCCGTTGTTTTCAGCCGGAATACAAGTTTTCGCGCAGTTCTGAGAGAAAAAGTTTACACCTTTCTCTCGTCTACTCTTCGACGACTTGTAAAATCGATGCTCGTGAATATTGATAGTTTCGCTCTAAAACAATGAATCCCGTTGTTTTGAGCCGGAATACGAGTTTTCGCGCAGTTCTGAGAGAAAAAGTTTACACCTTTCTCTCGTCTACTCTTCGACGACTTGTAAAATCGATGCCCGTTAATCGTGCTAGTTTCGATCTAAAACGATGTATCCCGTTGTTTTGAGCCAGAATACAAGTTTTCGCGCAGTTCTGAGAGAAAAAGTTTACACCTTTTTCTTGTCTACTCTTCGACGACTTTTAAAATCGATGCTCGTGAATCTTGCTAGTTTCGATCTAAAACGATGTATCCCGTTGTTTTGAGCCGGAATACAAGTTTTCGCGCAGTTCTGAGAGAAAAAGTTTACACCTTTCTCTCGTCTACTCTTCGACGACTTGTAAAATCGATGCTCGTGAATCTTGCTAGTTTCGATCTAAAACGATGTATCCCGTTGTTTTGAGCCGGAATACAAGTTTTCGCGCAGTTCTGAGAGAAAAAGTTTACACCTTTCTCTCGTCTACTCTTCGACGACTTGTAAAATCGATGCTCGTTAATCTTGCTAGTTTCGATCTAAAACGATGTATTCCGTTGTTTTGAGCCGGAATACAAGTTTTCGCGCAGTTCTGAGAGAAAAATTTACAACTTTCTCTCGTCTACTCTGCGACGACTTGTAAAATCGGTGCTCGTGAATCTTGATAGTTTCGCTCTAAAACAATGTATCCCGTTGTTTTGAGCCCGAATACGAGTTTTCGCGCTGTTCTGAGAGAAAAAGTTTACACCTTTCTCTCGTCTACTCTTCGACGACTTGTAAAATCGATGCTCGTGAGTCTTGATAGTTTCCCTCTAAAACAATGTATCCCGTTGTTTGGAGCCCGAAAACGAGTTTTCGCGCAGTTCTGAGAGAAAAAGTTTACACCTTTCTCTCGTCTACTCTTCGACGACTTGTAAAATCGATGCTCGTTAATCTTGCTACTTTCGATCTAAAACGATGTATCCCGTTGTTTTGAGCCGGAATACAAGTTTTCGCGCAGTTCTGAGAGAAAAAGATTACACCTTTCTCTCGTCTACTCTTCGCCGACTTGTAAATTCGATGCTCGTGAATTTTGCTTGTCTTGATCTAAAACGATGTATCCCGTTGTTTTGAGCCGCAATACAAGTTTTTGCGCAGTTCTGAGAGAAAAATTTTACACCTTTCCCTCGTTCTCTTCTACGACATGTAAAATCGATGCTCGTGAATCTTGCTAGTTTTGATCTAAAACGATGTATCTCAATGATTTGAGCCGGAATACAAGTTTTCGCGCAGTTCTGAGAGAAAAAGTTTACAACTTTCTCTCGTCTACTCTTCGACGACTTGTTAAATCGATGCTCGTGAATTTTGCTACTTTCAATCTAAAACGATGTATCCTGTTGTTTTGAGCCGGAATACAAGTTTTCACGCAGTTCTGAGAGAAAAAGTTTAAACCTTTCTCTCCTCTACTCTTCGACGACTTGTAAAATCGATGCTCGTGAATCTTGATAGTTTCGCTCTAAAACAATGTATCCCGTTATTTTGAGCCCGAATACGAGTTTTCGCGCAGTTCTGAGAGAAAAAGTTTACACCTTTCTCTCGTCTACTCTTCGACGACTTGCAAAATCGATGCTCGTGAATCTTGATAGTTTCGATCTAAAACAATGTATTCCGTTGTTTTGAGCCGGAATACAAGTTTTCGCGCAGTTCTGAGAGAAAAAGTTTACACCTTTCACTCGTCTACTCTTCGACGACTTGTAAAATCGATGCTCGTTAATCTTGCTAGTTTCGATCTAAAACGATGTATTCCGTTGTTTTGAGCCGGAATACAAGTTTTCGCGCAGTTCTGAGAGAAAAATATACACCTTTCTCTCGTTTACTCTTCGTCGACTTGTAAAATCGATGCTCGGTAATCTTGCTAGTTTTGATCTAAAACAATGTATCCCGTTGTTTTCAGCCGGAATACAAGTTTTCGCGCAGTTCTGAGAGAAAAAGTTTACACCTTTCTCTCGTCTACTCTTCGACGACTTGTAAAATCGATGCTCGTGAATATTGATAGTTTCGCTCTAAAACAATGAATCCCGTTGTTTTGAGCCGGAATACGAGTTTTCGCGCAGTTCTGAGAGAAAAAGTTTACACCTTTCTCTCGTCTACTCTTCGACGACTTGTAAAATCGATGCCCGTTAATCGTGCTAGTTTCGATCTAAAACGATGTATCCCGTTGTTTTGAGCCAGAATACAAGTTTTCGCGCAGTTCTGAGAGAAAAAGTTTACACCTTTTTCTTGTCTACTCTTCGACGACTTTTAAAATCGATGCTCGTGAATCTTGCTAGTTTCGATCTAAAACGATGTATCCCGTTGTTTTGAGCCGGAATACAAGTTTTCGCGCAGTTCTGAGAGAAAAAGTTTACACCTTTCTCTCGTCTACTCTTCGACGACTTGTAAAATCGATGCTCGTTAATCTTGCTAGTTTCGATCTAAAACGATGTATTCCGTTGTTTTGAGCCGGAATACAAGTTTTCGCGCAGTTCTGAGAAAAAAATTTACAACTTTCTCTCGTCTACTCTGCGACGACTTGTAAAATCGATGCTCGTGAATCTTGATAGTTTTGCTCTAAAACAATGTATCCCGTTGTTTTGAGCCCGAAAACGAGTTTTCGCGCTGTTTTGAGAGAAAAAGTTTACACCTTTCTCTCGTCTACTCTTCGACGACTTGTAAAATCGATGCTCGTGAATCTTGATAGTTTCGCTCTAAAACAATGTATCCCGTTGTTTTGAGCCCGAAAACGAGTTTTCGCGCAGTTCTGAGAGAAAAAGTTTACACCTTTCTCTCGTCTACTCTTCGACGACATGTAAAATCGATGCTCGTGAATCTTGCTAGTTTCAATCTAAAACGATGTATCCCAGTGTTTTGAGCCGGAATACAAGTTTTCGCGCAGTTCTGAGAGAAAAAGTTTACACCTATCTCTCGTCTACTCTTCGTCGACTTGTAAAATCGATGCTCGTTAATTGTGCTAGTTTCGATCTAAAACAAAGTATCCCGTTGTTTTGAGCCGGAATACAAGTTTTCGCGCAGTTCTGAGAGAAAAAGTTTACACCTTTCTCTCGTCTACTCTTCGTCGACTTGTAAAATCGATGCATGTGAATTTTGCTACTTTCGATCTAAAACGATGTATCTCGTTGTTTTGAGCCGGAATACAATTTTTCGCGCAGTTCTGAGAGAAAAAGTTTACACCTTTCTCTCGTCTACTCTTCGACGACTTGTAAAATCGATGCTCGTGAATATTGATAGTTTCGCTCTAAAACAATGAATCCCGTTGTTTTGAGCCGGAATACGAGTTTTCGCGCAGTTCTGAGAGAATAAGTTTACACCTTTCTCTCGTCTACTCTTCGACGACTTGTAAAATCGATGCCCGTTAATCGTGCTAGTTTCGATCTAAAACGATGTATCCCGTTGTTTTGAGCCAGAATACAAGTTTTCGCGCAGTTCTGAGAGAAAAAGTTTACACCTTTTTCTTGTCTACTCTTCGACGACTTTTAAAATCGATGCTCGTGAATCTTGCTAGTTTCGATCTAAAACGATGTATCCCGTTGTTTTGAGCCGGAATACAAGTTTTCGCGCAGTTCTGAGAGAAAAAGTTTACATCTTTCTCTCGTCTACTCTTCGACGACTTGTAAAATCGATGCTCGTTAATCTTGCTAGTTTCGATCTAAAACGATGTATTCCGTTGTTTTGAGCCGGAATACAAGTTTTCGCGCAGTTCTGAGAGAAAAATTTACAACTTTCTCTCGTCTACTCTTCGACGACTTGTAAAATCGATGCTCGTGAATTTTGCTTGTCTTGATCTAAAACGATGTATCCCGTTGTTTTGAGCCGCAATACCAGTTTTTGCGCAGTTCTGAGAGAAAAAGTTTACACCTTTCCCTCGTTCTCTTCTACGACATGTAAAATCGATGCTCGTGAATCTTGCTAGTTTTGATCTAAAACGATGTATCTCAATGATTTGAGCCGGAATACAAGTTTTCGCGCAGTTCTGAGAGAAAAAGTTTACAACTTTCTCTCGTCTACTCTTCGACGACTTGTTAAATCGATGCTCGTGAATTTTGCTACTTTCGATCTAAAACGATGTATCCCGTTGTTTTGAGCCGGAATACAATTTTTCGCGCAGTTCTGAGAGAAAAAGTTTACACCTTTCTCTCGTCTACTCTTCGACGACTTGTAAAATCGATGCTCGTGAATATTGATAGTTTCGCTCTAAAACAATGAATCCCGTTGTTTTGAGCCGGAATACGAGTTTTCGCGCAGTTCTGAGAGAAAAAGTTTACACCTTTCTCTCGTCTACTCTTCGACGACTTGTAAAATCGATGCCCGTTAATCGTGCTAGTTTCGATCTAAAACGATGTATCCCGTTGTTTTGAGCCAGAATACAAGTTTTCGCGCAGTTCTGAGAGAAAAAGTTTACACCTTTTTCTTGTCTACTCTTCGACGACTTTTAAAATCGATGCTCGTGAATTTTGCTTGTCTTGATCTAAAACGATGTATCCCGTTGTTTTGAGCCGCAATACCAGTTTTTGCGCAGTTCTGAGAGAAAAAGTTTACACCTTTCCCTCGTTCTCTTCTACGACATGTAAAATCGATGCTCGTGAATCTTGCTAGTTTTGATCTAAAACGATGTATCTAAATGATTTGAGCCGGAATACAAGTTTTCGCGCAGTTCTGAGAGAAAAAGTTTACAACTTTCTCTCGTCTACTCTTCGACGACTTGTTCAATCGATGCTCGTGAATTTTGCTACTTTCGATCTAAAACGATGTATCCCGTTGTTTTGAGCCGGAATACAATTTTTCGCGCAGTTCTGAGAGAAAAAGTTTACACCTTTCTCTCGTCTACTCTTCGACGACTTGTAAAATCGATGCTCGTTAATCTTGCTAGTTTCGATCTAAAACGATGTATTCCGTTGTTTTGAGCCGGAATACAAGTTTTCGCGCAGTTCTGAGAGAAAAATTTACAACTTTCTCTCGTCTACTCTTCGACGACTTGTAAAATCGATGCTCGTTAATCTTGCTACTTTCGATCTAAAACGATGTATCCCGTTGTTTTGAGCCGGAATACAAGTTTTCGCGCAGTTCTGAGAGAAAAAGTTTACACCTTTCCCTCGTTCTCATCTACGACATGTAAAATCTATGCTCGTGAATCTTGCTAGTTTTGATCTAAAACGATGTATCTAAATGATTTGAGCCGGAATACAAGTTTTCGCGCAGTTCTGAGAGAAAAAGTTTACAACTTTCTCTCGTCTACTCTTCGACGACTTGTTAAATCGATGCTCGTGAATTTTGCTACTTTCGATCTAAAACGATGTATCCCGTTGTTTTGAGCCGGAATACAATTTTTCGCGCAGTTCTGAGAGAAAAAGTTTACACCTTTTTCTTGTCTACTCTTCGACGACTTGTAAAATCGATGCTCGTGAATCTTGCTAGTTTCGATCTAAAACGATGTATCCCGTTGTTTTGAGCCGGAATACAATTTTTCGCGCAGTTCTGAGAGAAAAAGTTTACACCTTTCTCTCGTCTACTCTTCGACGACTTGTAAAATCGATGCTCGTGAATCTTGCTAGTTTCGATTTAAAACGATGTATCCCGTTGTTTTGAGCCGGAATACAAGTTTTCGCGCAGTTCTGAGAGAAAAAGTTTACACCTTTCTCTCGTCTACTCTTCGACGACTTGTAAAATCGATGCTCGTTAATCTTGCTAGTTTCGATCTAAAACGATGTATCCCGTTGTTTTGAGCCGGAATACAAGTTTTCGCGCAGTTCTGAGAGAAAAAGTTTACACCTTTCTCTCGTCTACTCTTAGACGACTTGTAAAATCGATGCTCGTTAATCTTGCTAGTTTCGATCTAAAACGATGTATTCCGTTGTTTTGAGCCGGAATACAAGTTTTCGCGCAGTTCTGAGAGAAAAATTTACAACTTTCTCTCGTCTACTCTGCAGCGACTTGTAAAATCGATGCTCGTGAATCTTGATAGTTTCGCTCTAAAACAATGTATCCCGTTGTTTTGAGCCCGAATACGAGTTTTCGCGCTGTTCTGAGAGAAAAAGTTTACACCTTTCTCTCGTCTACTCTTCGACGACTTGTAAAATCGATGCTCGTGAATCTTGATAGTTTTGCTCTAAAACAATGTATCCCGTTGTTTTGAGCCCGAAAACGAGTTTTCGCGCAGTTCTGAGAGAAAAAGTTTACACCTTTCTCTCGTCTACTCTTCGACGACTTGTAAAATCGATGCTCGTTAATCTTGCTACTTTCGATCTAAAACGATGTATCCCGTTGTTTTGAGCCAGAATACAAGTTTTCGCGCAGTTCTGAGAGAAAAAGTTTACACCTTTTTCTTGTCTACTCTTCGACGACTTTTAAAATCGATGCTCGTGAATTTTGCTTGTCTTGATCTAAAACGATGTATCCCGTTGTTTTGAGCCGCAATACAAGTTTTTGCGCAGTTCTGAGAGAAAAAGTTTACACCTTTCCCTCGTTCTCTTCTACGACATGTAAAATCGATGCTCGTGAATCTTGCTAGTTTTGATCTAAAACGATGTATCCCGTTGTTTTGAGCCGGAATACAATTTTTCGCGCAGTTCTGAGAGAAAAAGTTTACACCTTTCTCTCGTCTACTCTTCGACGACTTGTAAAATCGATGCCCGTTAATCGTGCTAGTTTCGATCTAAAACGATGTATCCCGTTGTTTTGAGCCAGAATACAAGTTTTCGCGCAGTTCTGAGAGAAAAAGTTTACACCTTTCTCTCGTCTACTCTTCGACGACTTGTAAAATCGATGCTCGTTAATCTTGCTAGTTTCAATCTAAAACGATGTATTCCGTTGTTTTGAGCCGGAATACAAGTTTTCGCGCAGTTCTGAGAGAAAAATTTACAACTTTCTCTCGTCTACTCTGCGACGACTTGTAAAATCGATGCTCGTGAATCTTGATAGTTTCGCTCTAAAACAATGTATCCCGTTGTTTTGAGCCCGAATACGAGTTTTCGCGCTGTTCTGAGAGAAAAAGTTTACACCTTTCTCTCGTCTACTCTTCGACGACTTGTAAAATCGATGCTCGTGAATCTTGATAGTTTTGCTCTAAAACAATGTATCCCGTTGTTTTGAGCCCGAAAACGAGTTTTCGCGCAGTTCTGAGAGAAAAAGTTTACACCTTTCTCTCGTCTACTCTTCGACGACTTGTAAAATCGATGCTCGTTAATCTTGCTACTTTCGATCTAAAACGATGTATCCCGTTGTTTTGAGCCGGAATACAAGTTTTCGCGCAGTTCTGAGAGAAAAAGTTTACACCTTTCTCTCGTCTACTCTTCGACGACTTGTAAAATCGATGCTCGTGAATTTTGCTTGTCTTGATCTAAAACAATGTATACCGTTGTTTTGAGCCGCAATACAAGTTTTTGCGCAGTTCTGAGAGAAAAAGTTTACACCTTTCCCTCGTTCTCTTCTACGACATGTAAAATCGATGCTCGTGAATCTTGCTAGTTTTGATCTAAAACGATGTATCTCAATGATTTGAGCCGGAATACAAGTTTTCGCGCTGTTCTGAGAGAAAAAGTTTACAACTTTCTCTCGTCTACTCTTCGACGACTTGTTAAATCGATGCTCGTGAATTTTGCTACTTTCGATCTAAAACGATGTATCCCGTTGTTTTGAGCCGGAATACAATTTTTCGCGCAGTTCTGAGAGAAAAAGTTTACACCTTTCTCTCGTCTACTCTTCGACGACTTGTTAAATTGATGCTCGTGAATATTGATAGTTTCGCTCTAAAACAATGAATCCCGTTGCTTTGAGCCGGAATACGAGTTTTCGCGCAGTTCTGAGAGAAAAAGTTTACACCTTTCTCTCGTCTACTCTTCGACGACTTGTAAAATCGATGCCCGTTAATCGTGCTAGTTTCGATCTAAAACGATGTATCCCGTTGTTTTGAGCCAGAATACAAGTTTTCGCGCAGTTCTGAGAGAAAAAGTTTACACCTTTCTCTCGTCTACTCTTCGACGACTTGTAAAATCGATGCTCGTTAATCTTGCTAGTTTCAATCTAAAACGATGTATTCCGTTGTTTTGAGCCGGAATACAAGTTTTCGCGCAGTTCTGAGAGAAAAATTTACAACTTTCTCTCGTCTACTCTGCGACGACTTGTAAAATCGATGCTCGTGAATCTTGATAGTTTCGCTCTAAAACAATGTATCCCGTTGTTTTGAGCCCGAATACGAGTTTTCGCGCTGTTCTGAGAGAAAAAGTTTACACCTTTCTCTCGTCTACTCTTCGACGACTTGTAAAATCGATGCTCGTGAATCTTGATAGTTTCGCTCTAAAACAATGTATCCCTTTGTTTTGAGCCCGAAAACGAGTTTTCGCGCAGTTCTGAGAGAAAAAGTTTACACCTTTCTCTCGTCTACTCTTCGACGACTTTTAAAATCGATGCTCTTGAATTTTGCTTGTCTTGATCTAAAACGATGTATCCCGTTGTTTTGAGCCGCAATACAAGTTTTTGCGCAGTTCTGAGAGAAAAAGTTTACACCTTTCCCTCGTTCTCTTCTACGACATGTAAAATCGATGCTCGTGAATCTTGCTAGTTTTGATCTAAAACGATGTATCTCAATGATTTGAGCCGGAATACAAGTTTTCGCGCAGTTCTGAGAGAAAAAGTTTACAACTTTCTCTCGTCTACTCTTCGACGACTTGTAAAATCGATGCTCGTTAATCTTGCTAGTTTCGATCTAAAACGATGTATTCCGTTGTTTTGAGCCGGAATACAAGTTTTCGCGCAGTTCTGAGAGAAAAAGTTTACACCTTTCTCTCGTCTACTCTTCGACGACTTGTAAAATCGATGCTCGTGAATTTTGCTTGTCTTGATCTAAAACGATG
Source organism: Amblyomma americanum (assembly GCF_052857255.1). NCBI lineage: Eukaryota > Metazoa > Arthropoda > Arachnida > Ixodida > Ixodidae > Amblyomma > Amblyomma americanum. The sequence goes on along the minus strand of NW_027526589.1, from coordinate 235,066 downwards.
TATCCCGTTGTTTTGAGCCGCAATACAAGTTTTTGCGCAGTTCTGAGAGAAAATTTACACCTTTCCCTCGTTCTCTTCTACGACATGTAAAATCGATGCTCGTGAATCTTGCTAGTTTTGATCTAAAACGATGTATCTCAATGATTTGAGCCGGAATACAAGTTTTCGCGCAGTTCTGAGAGAAAAAGTTTACAACTTTCTCTCGTCTACTCTTCGACGACTTTTAAAATCGATGCTCGTGAATCTTGCTAGTTTCAATCTAAAACGATGTATCCCGTTGTTTTGAGCCGGAATACAAGTTTTCGCGCAGTTCTGAGAGAAAAAGTTTACACCTTTCTCTCGTCTACTCTTCGACGACTTGTAAAATCGATGCTCGTTAATCTTGCTAGTTTCGATCTAAAACGATGTATTCCGTTGTTTTGAGCCGGAATACAAGTTTTCGCGCAGTTCTGAGAGAAAAATTTACAACTTTCTCTCGTCTACTCTGCGACGACTTGTAAAATCGATGCTCGTGAATCTTGATAGTTTCGCTCTAAAACAATGTATCCCGTTGTTTTGAGCCCGAATACGAGTTTTCGCGCTGTTCTGAGAGAAAAAGTTTACACCTTTCTCTCGTCTACTCTTCGACGACTTGTAAAATCGATGCTCGTTAATCTTGCTACTTTCGATCTAAAACGATGTATCCCGTTGTTTTGAGCCGGAATACGAGTTTTCGCGCAGTTCTGAGAGAAAAAGTTTACACCTTTCTCTCGTCTACTCTTCGACGACTTGTAAAATCGATGCCCGTTAATCGTGCTAGTTTCGATCTAAAACGATGTATCCCGTTGTTTTGAGCCAGAATACAAGTTTTCGCGCAGTTCTGAGAGAAAAAGTTTACACCTTTCTCTCGTCTACTCTTCGACGACTTGTAAAATCGATGCTCGTTAATCTTGCTAGTTTCAATCTAAAACGATGTATTCCGTTGTTTTGAGCCGGAATACAAGTTTTCGCGCAGTTCTGAGAGAAAAATTTACAACTTTCTCTCGTCTACTCTGCGACGACTTGTAAAATCGATGCTCGTGAATCTTGATAGTTTCGCTCTAAAACAATGTATCCCGTTGTTTTGAGCCCGAATACGAGTTTTCGCGCTGTTCTGAGAGAAAAAGTTTACACCTTTCTCTCGTCTACTCTTCGACGACTTGTAAAATCGATGCTCGTGAATCTTGATAGTTTCGCTCTAAAACAATGTATCCCTTTGTTTTGAGCCCGAAAACGAGTTTTCGCGCAGTTCTGAGAGAAAAAGTTTACACCTTTCTCTCGTCTACTCTTCGACGACTTTTAAAATCGATGCTCTTGAATTTTGCTTGTCTTGATCTAAAACGATGTATCCCGTTGTTTTGAGCCGCAATACAAGTTTTTGCGCAGTTCTGAGAGAAAAAGTTTACACCTTTCCCTCGTTCTCTTCTACGACATGTAAAATCGATGCTCGTGAATCTTGCTAGTTTTGATCTAAAACGATGTATCTCAATGATTTGAGCCGGAATACAAGTTTTCGCGCAGTTCTGAGAGAAAAAGTTTACAACTTTCTCTCGTCTACTCTTCGACGACTTGTAAAATCGATGCTCGTTAATCTTGCTAGTTTCGATCTAAAACGATGTATTCCGTTGTTTTGAGCCGGAATACAAGTTTTCGCGCAGTTCTGAGAGAAAAAGTTTACACCTTTCTCTCGTCTACTCTTCGACGACTTGTAAAATCGATGCTCGTGAATTTTGCTTGTCTTGATCTAAAACGATGTATCCCGTTGTTTTGAGCCGCAATACAAGTTTTTGCGCAGTTCTGAGAGAAAATTTACACCTTTCCCTCGTTCTCTTCTACGACATGTAAAATCGATGCTCGTGAATCTTGCTAGTTTTGATCTAAAACGATGTATCTCAATGATTTGAGCCGGAATACAAGTTTTCGCGCAGTTCTGAGAGAAAAAGTTTACAACTTTCTCTCGTCTACTCTTCGACGACTTTTAAAATCGATGCTCGTGAATCTTGCTAGTTTCAATCTAAAACGATGTATCCCGTTGTTTTGAGCCGGAATACAAGTTTTCGCGCAGTTCTGAGAGAAAAAGTTTACACCTTTCTCTCGTCTACTCTTCGACGACTTGTAAAATCGATGCTCGTTAATCTTGCTAGTTTCGATCTAAAACGATGTATTCCGTTGTTTTGAGCCGGAATACAAGTTTTCGCGCAGTTCTGAGAGAAAAATTTACAACTTTCTCTCGTCTACTCTGCGACGACTTGTAAAATCGATGCTCGTGAATCTTGATAGTTTCGCTCTAAAACAATGTATCCCGTTGTTTTGAGCCCGAATACGAGTTTTCGCGCTGTTCTGAGAGAAAAAGTTTACACCTTTCTCTCGTCTACTCTTCGACGACTTGTAAAATCGATGCTCGTTAATCTTGCTACTTTCGATCTAAAACGATGTATCCCGTTGTTTTGAGCCGGAATACAAGTTTTCGCGCAGTTCTGAGAGAAAAAGTTTACACCTTTCTCTCGTCTACTCTTCGACGACTTGTAAAATCGATGCTCGTGAATTTTGCTTGTCTTGATCTAAAACGATGTATCCCTTTGTTTTGAGCCGCAATACAAGTTTTTGCGCAGTTCTGAGAGAAAAAGTTTACACCTTTCCCTCGTTCTCTTCTACGACATGTAAAATCGATGCTCGTGAATCTTGCTAGTTTTGATCTAAAACGATGTATCTCAATGATTTGAGCCGGAATACAAGTTTTCGCGCAGTTCTGAGAGAAAAAGTTTACAACTTTCTCTCGTCTACTCTTCGACGACTTGTTAAATCGATGCTCGTGAATTTTGCTACTTTCGATCTAAAACGATGTATCCCGTTGTTTTGAGCCGGAATACAATTTTTCGCGCAGTTCTGAGAGAAAAAGTTTAAACCTTTCTCTCGTCTACTCTTCGACGACTTGTAAAATCGATGCTCGTGAATATTGATAGTTTCGCTCTAAAACAATGAATCCCGTTGTTTTGAGCCGGAATACGTGTTTTCGCGCAGTTCTGAGAAAAAAAGTTTACACCTTTCTCTCGTCTACTCTTCGACGACTTGTAAAATCGATGCTCGTGAATCTTGCTAGTTTCGATCTAAAACAATGTATCCCGTTGTTTTGAGCCGGAATACAAGTTTTCGCGCAGTTCTGAGAGAAAAAGTTTACACCTTTCTCTCGTCTACTCTTCGACGACTTGTAAAATCGATGCTCGTTAATCTTGCTACTTTCGATCTAAAACGATGTATCCCGTTGTTTTGAGCCGGAATACAAGTTTTCGCGCAGTTCCGAGAGAAAAAGTTTACACCTTTCTCTCGTCTACTCTTCGACGACTTGTAAAATCGATGCTCGTGAATTTTGCTTGTCTTGATCTAAAACGATGTATCCCGTTGTTTTGAGCCGCAATACAAGTTTTTGCGCAGTTCTGAGAGAAAAAGTTTACACCTTGACCTCGTTCTCTTCTACGACATGTAAAATCGATGCTCGTGAATCTTGCTAGTTTTGATCTAAAACGATGTATCTCAATGATTTGAGCCGGAATACAAGTTTTCGCGCAGTTCTGAGAGAAAAAGTTTACAACTTTCTCTCGTCTACTCTTCGACGACTTGTTAAATCGATGCTCGTGAATTTTGCTACTTTCGATCTAAAACAATGTATCCCGTTGTTTTGAGCCGGAATACAATTTTTCGCGCAGTTCTGAGAGAAAAAGTTTACACCTTTCTCTCGTCTACTCTTCGACGACTTGTAAAATCGATGCTCGTGAATATTGATAGTTTCGCTCTAAAACAATGAATCCCGTTGTTTTGAGCCGGAATACGAGTTTTCGCGCAGTTCTGAGAGAAAAAGTTTACACCTTTCTCTCGTCTACTCTTCGACGACTTGTAAAATCGATGCCCGTTAATCGTGCTAGTTTCGATCTAAAACGATGTATCCCGTTGTTTTGAGCCAGAATACAAGTTTTCGCGCAGTTCTGAGAGAAAAAGTTTACACCTTTTTCTTGTCTACTCTTCGACGACTTTTAAAATCGATGCTCGTGAATTTTGCTTGTCTTGATCTAAAACGATGTATCCCGTTGTTTTGAGCCGCAATACAAGTTTTTGCGCAGTTCTGAGAGAAAAAGTTTACACCTTTCCCTCGTTCTCTTCTACGACATGTAAAATCGATGCTCGTGAATCTTGCTAGTTTTGATCTAAAACGATGTATCTCAATGATTAGAGCCGGAATACAAGTTTTCGCGCAGTTCTGAGAGAAAAAGTTTACAACTTTCTCTCGTCTAGTCTTCGACGACTTGTTAAATCGATGCTCGTGAATTTTGCTACTTTCGATCTAAAACGATGTATCCCGTTGTTTTGAGCCGGAATACAATTTTTCGCGCAGTTCTGAGAGAAAAAGTTTACACCTTTCTCTCGTCTACTCTTCGACGACTTGTAAAATCGATGCTCGTTAATCTTGCTAGTTTCGATCTAAAACGATGTATTCCGTTGTTTTGAGCCGGAATACAAGTTTTCGCGCAGTTCTGAGAGAAAAATTTACAACTTTCTCTCGTCTACTCTGCGACGACTTGTAAAATCGATGCTCGTGAATCTTGATAGTTTCGCTCTAAAACAATGTATCCCGTTGTTTTGAGCCTGAATACGAGTTTTCGCGCTGTTCTGAGAGAAAAAGTTTACACCTTTCTCTCGTCTACTCTTCGACGACTTGTAAAATCGATGCTCGTGAATCTTGATAGTTTCGCTCTAAAACAATGTATCCCGTTGTTTTGAGCCCGAAAACGAGTTTTCGCGCAGTTCTGAGAGAAAAAGTTTACACCTTTCTCTCGTCTACTCTTCGACGACTTGTAAAATCGATGCTCGTTAATCTTGCTACTTTCGATCTAAAACGATGTATCCCGTTGTTTTGAGCCGGAATACAAGTTTTCGCGCAGTTCTGAGAGAAAAAGTTTACACCTTTCTCTCGTCTACTCTTCGACGACTTGTAAAATCGATGCTCGTGAATTTTGCTTGTCTTGATCTAAAACGATGTATCCCTTTGTTTTGAGCCGCAATACAAGTTTTTGCGCAGTTCTGAGAGAAAAAGTTTACACCTTTCCCTCGTTCTCTTCTACGACATGTAAAATCGATGCTCGTGAATCTTGCTAGTTTTGATCTAAAACGATGTATCTCAATGATTTGAGCCGGAATACAAGTTTTCGCGCAGTTCTGAGAGAAAAAGTTTACAACTTTCTCTCGTCTACTCTTCGACGACTTGTTAAATCGATGCTCGTGAATTTTGCTACTTTCGATCTAAAACAATGTATCCCGTTGTTTTGAGCCGGAATACAATTTTTCGCGCAGTTCTGAGAGAAAAAGTTTACACCTTTCTCTCGTCTACTCTTCGACGACTTGTAAAATCGATGCTCGTGAATCTTGATAGTTTCGCTCTAAAACAATGTATCCCGTTGTTTTGAGCCCGAATACGTGTTTTCGCGCAGTTCTGAGAGAAAAAGTTTACACCTTTCTCTCGTCTACTCTTCGACGACTTGTAAAATCGATGCTCGTGAATCTTGATAGTTTCGCTCTAAAACAATGTATCCCGTTATTTTGAGCCGGAATACAAGTTTTCGCGCAGTTCTGAGAGAAAAAGTTTACACCTTTCTCTCGTCTACTCTTCGACGACTTGTAAAATCGATGCTCGTTAATCTTGCTAGTTTCGATCTAAAACGATGTATTCCGTTGTTTTGAGCCGGAATACAAGTTTTCGCGCAGTTCTGAGAGAAAAATTTACACCTTTCTCTCGTCTACTCTGCGACGACTTGTAAAATCGATGCTCGTGAATCTTGATAGTTTCGCTCTAAAACAATGTATCCCGTTGTTTTGAGCCCGAATACGAGTTTTCGCGCTGTTCTGAGAGAAAAAGTTTACACCTTTCTCTCGTCTACTCTTCGACGACTTGTAAAATCAATGCTCGTGAATCTTGATAGTTTCGCTCTAAAACAATGTATCCCGTTGTTTTGAGCCCGAATACGTGTTTTCGCGCAGTTCTGAGAGAAAAAGTTTACACCTTTCTCTCGTCTACTCTTCGACGACTTGTAAAATCGATGCTCGTGAATCTTGCTAGTTTCAATCTAAAACGATGTATCCCAGTGTTTTGAGCCGGAATACAAGTTTTCGCGCAGTTCTGAGAAAAAAAGTTTACACCTTTCTCTCCTCTACTCTTCGACGACTTGTAAAATCGATGCTCGTGAATCTTGATAGTTTCGCTCTAAAACAATGTATCCCGTTGTTTTGAGCCCGAATACGTGTTTTCGCGCAGTTCTGAGAGAAAAAGTTTACACCTTTCTCTCGTCTACTCTTCGACGACTTGTAAAATCGATGCTCGTGAATCTTGATAGTTTCGCTCTAAAACAATGTATCCCGTTATTTTGAGCCCGAATACGAGTTTTCGCGCAGTTCTGAGAGAAAAAGTTTACACCTTTCTCTCGTCTACTCTTCGACGACTTGCAAAATCGATGCTCGTGAATCTTGATAGTTTCGATCTAAAACAATGTATCCCGTTGTTTTGAGCCGGAATACAAGTTTTCGCGCAGTTCTGAGAGAAAAAGTTTACACCTTTCTCTCGTCTACTCTTCGACGACTTGTGAAATCGATGCTCGTGAATCTTGATAGTTTCGCTATAAAACAATGTATCCCGTTGTTTTGAGCCGGAATACAAGTTTTCGCGCAGTTCTGAGAGAAAAAGTTTACACCTATCTCTCGTCTACTCTTCGACGACTTGTAAAATCGATGCTCGTTAATTGTGCTAGTTTCGATCTAGAACAAAGTATCCCGTTGTTTTGAGCCGGAATACAAGTTTTCGCGCAGTTCTGAGAGAAAAAGTTTACACCTTTCTCTCGTCTACTCTTCGTCGACTTGTAAAATCGATGCATGTGAATTTTGCTTGTCTTGACCTAAAACGATGTATCCCGTTGTTTTGAGCCGGAATACAAGTTTTCGCGCAGTTCTGAGAGAATAAGTTTCCACCTTTCTCTCGTCTACTCTTCGACGACTTGTAAAATTGATGCTCGTGAATTTTGCTAGTTTCGATCTAAAATGATGTATCCCGTTGTTTTGAGCCGGAATACAATTTTTGCGCAGTTCTGAGAGAAAAAGTTTACACCTTTCTCTCGTCTACTCTTCGACGACTTGTAAAATCGATGCTCGTGAATCTTGATAGTTTCGATCTAAAACGATGTATTTCGTTGTTTTGAGCCGGAATACAAGTTTTCGCGCAGTTTTGAGAGAAAAAGTTTACACCTTTCTCGCCTCTACTCTTCGACGACTTGTAAAATCGATGCTCGTGAATCTTGATAGTTTCGCTCTAAAACAATGTACCCCTTTGTTTTGAGCCCGAATACGAGTTTTCGCGCAGTTCTGAGAGAAAAAGTTTACACCTTTCTCTCGTCTACTCTTCGACGACTTGTAAAATCGATGCTCGTGAATCTTGATAGTTTCGCTCTAAAACAATGTATCCCCTTATTTTGAGCCCGAATACGAGTTTTCGCGCAGTTCTGAGAGAAAAAGTTTACACCTTTCTCTCGTCTACTCTTCGACGACTTGCAAAATCGATGCTCGTGAATCTTGATAGTTTCGATCTAAAACAATGTATCCCGTTGTTTTGAGCCGGAATACAAGTTTTCGCGCAGTTCTGAGAGAAAAAGTTTACACCTTTCTCTCGTCTACTCTTCGACGACTTGTAAAATCGATGCTCGTTAATCTTGCTAGTTTCGATCTAAAACGATGTATTCCGTTGTTTTGAGCCGGAATACAAGTTTTCGCGCAGTTCTGAGAGAAAAATTTACACCTTTCTCTCGTTTACTCTTCATCGACTTGTAAAATCGATGCTCGTTAATCTTGCTAGTTTCGATCTAAAACGATGTATCCCGTTGTTTTCAGCCGGAATACAAGTTTTCGCGCAGTTCTGAGAGAAAAAGTTTACACCTTTCTCTCGCCTACTCTTCGAGGGCTTGTAAAATCGACGCTCGTGAATCTTGATAGTTTCGCTCTAAAACAATGTATCCCGTTGTTTTGTGCCGGAATACAAGTTTTCGCGCAGTTCTGAGAGAAAAAGTTTACACCTATCTCTCGTCTACTCTTCGACGACTTGTAAAATCGATGCTCGTTAATCTTGCTAGTTTCGATCTAAAACGATGTATCCCGTTGTTTTGAGCCGGAATACAAGTCTTCACGCAGTTCTGAGAGAAAACGTTTACATCTTTCTCTCGTCTACTCTTCGACAACTTGTAAAATCGATGCTCGTGAATCTTGCTAGTTTCAATCTAAAACGATGTATCCCGTTGTTTTGAGCCAGAATACAAATTTTTGCGCAGTTCTGAGAGAAAAAGTTTACACCTTTCTCTCGTTCTCTTCAACGACATGTAAAATCGATGCTCGTGAATCTTGCTAGTTTCGATCTAAAGCGATGTATCTCAATTATTTGAGCCGGAATACAAGTTTTCGCGCAGTTCTGAGAGAAAAAGTTTACACCTTTCTCTCGTCTACTCTTCGACGACTTGTAAAATTGATGCTCGTGAATCTTGATAGTTTCGATCTAAAACGATGTATTTCGTTGTTTTGAGCCGGAATACAAGTTTTTGCGCAGTTCTGAGAGAAAAATTTACACCTTTCTCTCGTCTACTCTGCGACGACTTGTAAAATCGATGCTCGTGAATCTTGCTAGTTTCAATCTAAAACGATGTATCCCGTTGTTTTGAGCCGGAATACAAGTTTTCGCGCAGTTCTGAGAGAAAAAGTTTACACCTTTCTCTCGTCTACTCTTCGACGACTTGTAAAATCGATGCTCGTGAATTTTGCTTGTCTTGATCTAAAACGATGTATCCCTTTGTTTTGAGCCGCAATACAAGTTTTTGCGCAGTTCTGAGAGAAAAAGTTTACACCTTTCCCTCGTTCTCTTCTACGACATGTAAAATCGATGCTCGTGAATCTTGCTAGTTTTGATCTAAAACGATGTATCTCAATGATTTGAGCCGGAATACAAGTTTTCGCGCAGTTCTGAGAGAAAAAGTTTACAACTTTCTCTCGTCTACTCTTCGTCGACTTGTAAAATCGATGCATGTGAATTTTGCTTGTCTTGACCTAAAACGATGTATCCCGTTGTTTTGAGCCGGAATACAAGTTTTCGCGCAGTTCTGAGAGAATAAGTTTCCACCTTTCTCTCGTCTACTCTTCGACGACTTGTAAAATTGATGCTCGTGAATTTTGCTAGTTTCGATCTAAAATGATGTATCCCGTTGTTTTGAGCCGGAATACAATTTTTTGCGCAGTTCTGAGAGAAAAAGTTTACACCTTTCTCTCGTCTACTCTTCGACGACTTGTAAAATCGATGCTCGTGAATCTTGATAGTTTCGATCTAAAACGATGTATTTCGTTGTTTTGAGCCGGAATACAAGTTTTCGCGCAGTTTTGAGAGAAAAAGTTTACACCTTTCTCGCCTCTACTCTTCGACGACTTGTAAAATCGATGCTCGTGAATCTTGATAGTTTCGCTCTAAAACAATGTATCCCTTTGTTTTGAGCCCGAATACGAGTTTTCGCGCAGTTCTGAGAGAAAAAGTTTACACCTTTCTCTCGTCTACTCTTCGACGACTTGTAAAATCGATGCTCGTGAATCTTGATAGTTTCGCTCTAAAACAATGTATCCCCTTATTTTGAGCCCGAATACGAGTTTTCGCGCAGTTCTGAGAGAAAAAGTTTACACCTTTCTCTCGTCTACTCTTCGACGACTTGCAAAATCGATGCTCGTGAATCTTGATAGTTTCGATCTAAAACAATGTATCCCGTTGTTTTGAGCCGGAATACAAGTTTTCGCGCAGTTCTGAGAGAAAAAGTTTACACCTTTCTCTCGTCTACTCTTCGACGACTTGTAAAATCGATGCTCGTTAATCTTGCTAGTTTCGATCTAAAACGATGTATGCCGTTGTTTTGAGCCGGAATACAAGTTTTCGCGCAGTTCTGAGAGAAAAATTTACACCTTTCTCTCGTTTACTCTTCGTCGACTTGTAAAATCGATGCTCGTTAATCTTGCTAGTTTCGATCTAAAACGATGTATCCCGTTGTTTTCAGCCGGAATACAAGTTTTCGCGCAGTTCTGAGAGAAAAAGTTTACACCTTTCTCTCGCCTACTCTTCGAGGACTTGTAAAATCGACGCTCGTGAATCTTGATAGTTTCGCTCTAAAACAATGTATCCCGTTGTTTTGAGCCGGAATGCAAGTTTTCGCGCAGTTCTGAGAGAAAAAGTTTACACCTATCTCTCGTCTACTCTTCGACGACTTGTAAAATCGATGCTCGTTAATCTTGCTAGTTTCGATCTAAAACGATGTATCCCGTTGTTTTGAGCCGGAATACAAGTCTTCACGCAGTTCTGAGAGAAAACGTTTACATCTTTCTCTCGTCTACTCTTCGACAACTTGTAAAATCGATGCTCGTGAATCTTGCTAGTTTCAATCTAAAACGATGTATCCCGTTGTTTTGAGCCAGAATACAAATTTTTGCGCAGTTCTGAGAGAAAAAGTTTACACCTTTCTCTCGTTCTCTTCAACGACATGTAAAATCGATGCTCGTGAATCTTGCTAGTTTCGATCTAAAGCGATGTATCTCAATTATTTGAGCCGGAATACAAGTTTTCGCGCAGTTCTGAGAGAAAAAGTTTACACCTTTCTCTCGTCTACTCTTCGACGACTTGTAAAATTGATGCTCGTGAATCTTGATAGTTTCGATCTAAAACGATGTATTTCGTTGTTTTGAGCCGGAATACAAGTTTTTGCGCAGTTCTGAGAGAAAAATTTACACCTTTCTCTCGTCTACTCTGCGACGACTTGTAAAATCGATGCTCGTGAATCTTGCTAGTTTCAATCTAAAACGATGTATCCCGTTGTTTTGAGCCGGAATACAAGTTTTCGCGCAGTTCTGAGAGAAAAAGTTTACACCTTTCTCTCGTCTACTCTTCGACGACTTGTAAAATCGATGCTCGTGAATTTTGCTTGTCTTGATCTAAAACGATGTATCCCTTTGTTTTGAGCCGCAATACAAGTTTTTGCGCAGTTCTGAGAGAAAAAGTTTACACCTTTCCCTCGTTCTCTTCTACGACATGTAAAATCGATGCTCGTGAATCTTGCTAGTTTTGATCTAAAACGATGTATCTCAATGATTTGAGCCGGAATACAAGTTTTCGCGCAGTTCTGAGAGAAAAAGTTTACAACTTTCTCTCGTCTACTCTTCGACGACTTGTTAAATCGATGCTCGTGAATTTTGCTACTTTCGATCTAAAACGATGTATCCCGTTGTTTTGAGCCGGAATACAATTTTTCGCGCAGTTCTGAGAGAAAAAGTTTACACCTTTCTCTCGTTCTCTTCGACGACTTGTAAAATCGATGCTCGTGAATATTGATAGTTTCGCTCTAAAACAATGAATCCCGTTGTTTTAAGCCGGAATACGAGTTTTCGCGCAGTTCTGAGAGAAAAAGTTTACACCTTTCTCTCGTCTACTCTTCGACGACTTGTAAAATCGATGCCCGTTAATCGTGCTAGTTTCGATCTAAAACGATGTATCCCGTTGTTTTGAGCCAGAATACAAGTTTTCGCGCAGTTCTGAGAGAAAAAGTTTACACCTTTTTCTTGTCTACTCTTCGACGACTTTTAAAATCGATGCTCGTGAATCTTGCTAGTTTCGATCTAAAACGATGTATCCCGTTGTTTTGAGCCGGAATACAAGTTTTCGCGCAGTTCTGAGAGAAAAAGTTTACACCTTTCTCTCGTCTACTCTTCGACGACTTGTAAAATCGATGCTCGTTAATCTTGCTAGTTTCGATCTAAAACGATGTATTCCGTTGTTTTGAGCCGGAATACAAGTTTTCGCGCAGTTCTGAGAGAAAAATTTACACCTTTCTCTCGTCTACTCTGCGACGACTTGTAAAATCGATGCTCGTGAATCTTGATAGTTTCGCTCTAAAACAATGTATCCCGTTGTTTTGAGCCCGAATACGAGTTTTCGCGCTGTTCTGAGAGAAAAAGTTTACACCTTTCTCTCGTCTACTCTTCGACGACTTGTAAAATCAATGCTCGTGAATCTTGATAGTTTCGCTCTAAAACAATGTATCCCGTTGTTTTGAGCCCGAATACGTGTTTTCGCGCAGTTCTGAGAGAAAAAGTTTACACCTTTCTCTCGTCTACTCTTCGACGACTTGTAAAATCGATGCTCGTGAATCTTGCTAGTTTCAATCTAAAACGATGTATCCCAGTGTTTTGAGCCGGAATACAAGTTTTCGCGCAGTTCTGAGAAAAAAAGTTTACACCTTTCTCTCCTCTACTCTTCGACGACTTGTAAAATCGATGCTCGTGAATCTTGATAGTTTCGCTCTAAAACAATGTATCCCGTTGTTTTGAGCCCGAATACGTGTTTTCGCGCAGTTCTGAGAGAAAAAGTTTACACCTTTCTCTCGTCTACTCTTCGACGACTTGTAAAATCGATGCTCGTGAATCTTGATAGTTTCGCTCTAAAACAATGTATCCCGTTATTTTGAGCCCGAATACGAGTTTTCGCGCAGTTCTGAGAGAAAAAGTTTACACCTTTCTCTCGTCTACTCTTCGACGACTTGCAAAATCGATGCTCGTGAATCTTGATAGTTTCGATCTAAAACAATGTATCCCGTTGTTTTGAGCCGGAATACAAGTTTTCGCGCAGTTCTGAGAGAAAAAGTTTACACCTTTCTCTCGTCTACTCTTCGACGACTTGTGAAATCGATGCTCGTGAATCTTGATAGTTTCGCTATAAAACAATGTATCCCGTTGTTTTGAGCCGGAATACAAGTTTTCGCGCAGTTCTGAGAGAAAAAGTTTACACCTATCTCTCGTCTACTCTTCGACGACTTGTAAAATCGATGCTCGTTAATTGTGCTAGTTTCGATCTAGAACAAAGTATCCCGTTGTTTTGAGCCGGAATACAAGTTTTCGCGCAGTTCTGAGAGAAAAAGTTTACACCTTTCTCTCGTCTACTCTTCGTCGACTTGTAAAATCGATGCATGTGAATTTTGCTTGTCTTGACCTAAAACGATGTATCCCGTTGTTTTGAGCCGGAATACAAGTTTTCGCGCAGTTCTGAGAGAATAAGTTTCCACCTTTCTCTCGTCTACTCTTCGACGACTTGTAAAATTGATGCTCGTGAATTTTGCTAGTTTCGATCTAAAATGATGTATCCCGTTGTTTTGAGCCGGAATACAATTTTTTGCGCAGTTCTGAGAGAAAAAGTTTACACCTTTCTCTCGTCTACTCTTCGACGACTTGTAAAATCGATGCTCGTGAATCTTGATAGTTTCGATCTAAAACGATGTATTTCGTTGTTTTGAGCCGGAATACAAGTTTTCGCGCAGTTTTGAGAGAAAAAGTTTACACCTTTCTCGCCTCTACTCTTCGACGACTTGTAAAATCGATGCTCGTGAATCTTGATAGTTTCGCTCTAAAACAATGTACCCCTTTGTTTTGAGCCCGAATACGAGTTTTCGCGCAGTTCTGAGAGAAAAAGTTTACACCTTTCTCTCGTCTACTCTTCGACGACTTGTAAAATCGATGCTCGTGAATCTTGATAGTTTCGCTCTAAAACAATGTATCCCCTTATTTTGAGCCCGAATACGAGTTTTCGCGCAGTTCTGAGAGAAAAAGTTTACACCTTTCTCTCGTCTTCTCTTCGACGACTTGCAAAATCGATGCTCGTGAATCTTGATAGTTTCGATCTAAAACAATGTATCCCGTTGTTTTGAGCCGGAATACAAGTTTTCGCGCAGTTCTGAGAGAAAAAGTTTACACCTTTCTCTCGTCTACTCTTCGACGACTTGTAAAATCGATGCTCGTTAATCTTGCTAGTTTCGATCTAAAACGATGTATTCCGTTGTTTTGAGCCGGAATACAAGTTTTCGCGCAGTTCTGAGAGAAAAATTTACACCTTTCTCTCGTTTACTCTTCATCGACTTGTAAAATCGATGCTCGTTAATCTTGCTAGTTTCGATCTAAAACGATGTATCCCGTTGTTTTCAGCCGGAATACAAGTTTTCGCGCAGTTCTGAGAGAAAAAGTTTACACCTTTCTCTCGCCTACTCTTCGAGGGCTTGTAAAATCGACGCTCGTGAATCTTGATAGTTTCGCTCTAAAACAATGTATCCCGTTGTTTTGAGCCGGAATACAAGTTTTCGCGCAGTTCTGAGAGAAAAAGTTTACACCTATCTCTCGTCTACTCTTCGACGACTTGTAAAATCGATGCTCGTTAATCTTGCTAGTTTCGATCTAAAACGATGTATCCCGTTGTTTTGAGCCGGAATACAAGTCTTCACGCAGTTCTGAGAGAAAACGTTTACATCTTTCTCTCGTCTACTCTTCGACAACTTGTAAAATCGATGCTCGTGAATCTTGCTAGTTTCAATCTAAAACGATGTATCCCGTTGTTTTGAGCCAGAATACAAATTTTTGCGCAGTTCTGAGAGAAAAAGTTTACACCTTTCTCTCGTTCTCTTCAACGACATGTAAAATCGATGCTCGTGAATCTTGCTAGTTTCGATCTAAAGCGATGTATCTCAATTATTTGAGCCGGAATACAAGTTTTCGCGCAGTTCTGAGAGAAAAAGTTTACACCTTTCTCTCGTCTACTCTTCGACGACTTGTAAAATTGATGCTCGTGAATCTTGATAGTTTCGATCTAAAACGATGTATTTCGTTGTTTTGAGCCGGAATACAAGTTTTTGCGCAGTTCTGAGAGAAAAATTTACACCTTTCTCTCGTCTACTCTGCGACGACTTGTAAAATCGATGCTCGTGAATCTTGCTAGTTTCAATCTAAAACGATGTATCCCGTTGTTTTGAGCCGGAATACAAGTTTTCGCGCAGTTCTGAGAGAAAAAGTTTACACCTTTCTCTCGTCTACTCTTCGACGACTTGTAAAATCGATGCTCGTGAATTTTGCTTGTCTTGATCTAAAACGATGTATCCCTTTGTTTTGAGCCGCAATACAAGTTTTTGCGCAGTTCTGAGAGAAAAAGTTTACACCTTTCCCTCGTTCTCTTCTACGACATGTAAAATCGATGCTCGTGAATCTTGCTAGTTTTGATCTAAAACGATGTATCTCAATGATTTGAGCCGGAATACAAGTTTTCGCGCAGTTCTGAGAGAAAAAGTTTACAACTTTCTCTCGTCTACTCTTCGTCGACTTGTAAAATCGATGCATGTGAATTTTGCTTGTCTTGACCTAAAACGATGTATCCCGTTGCTTTGAGCCGGAATACAAGTTTTCGCGCAGTTCTGAGAGAATAAGTTTCCACCTTTCTCTCGTCTACTCTTCGACGACTTGTAAAATTGATGCTCGTGAATTTTGCTAGTTTCGATCTAAAATGATGTATCCCGTTGTTTTGAGCCGGAATACAATTTTTTGCGCAGTTCTGAGAGAAAAAGTTTACACCTTTCTCTCGTCTACTCTTCGACGACTTGTAAAATCGATGCTCGTGAATCTTGATAGTTTCGATCTAAAACGATGTATTTCGTTGTTTTGAGCCGGAATACAAGTTTTCGCGCAGTTTTGAGAGAAAAAGTTTACACCTTTCTCGCCTCTACTCTTCGACGACTTGTAAAATCGATGCTCGTGAATCTTGATAGTTTCGCTCTAAAACAATGTATCCCTTTGTTTTGAGCCCGAATACGAGTTTTCGCGCAGTTCTGAGAGAAAAAGTTTACACCTTTCTCTCGTCTACTCTTCGACGACTTGTAAAATCGATGCTCGTGAATCTTGATAGTTTCGCTCTAAAACAATGTATCCCCTTATTTTGAGCCCGAATACGAGTTTTCGCGCAGTTCTGAGAGAAAAAGTTTACACCTTTCTCTCGTCTACTCTTCGACGACTTGCAAAATCGATGCTCGTGAATCTTGATAGTTTCGATCTAAAACAATGTATCCCGTTGTTTTGAGCCGGAATACAAGTTTTCGCGCAGTTCTGAGAGAAAAAGTTTACACCTTTCTCTCGTCTACTCTTCGACGACTTGTAAAATCGATGCTCGTTAATCTTGCTAGTTTCGATCTAAAACGATGTATGCCGTTGTTTTGAGCCGGAATACAAGTTTTCGCGCAGTTCTGAGAGAAAAATTTACACCTTTCTCTCGTTTACTCTTCGTCGACTTGTAAAATCGATGCTCGTTAATCTTGCTAGTTTCGATCTAAAACGATGTATCCCGTTGTTTTCAGCCGGAATACAAGTTTTCGCGCAGTTCTGAGAGAAAAAGTTTACACCTTTCTCTCGCCTACTCTTCGAGGACTTGTAAAATCGACGCTCGTGAATCTTGATAGTTTCGCTCTAAAACAATGTATCCCGTTGTTTTGAGCCGGAATGCAAGTTTTCGCGCAGTTCTGAGAGAAAAAGTTTACACCTATCTCTCGTCTACTCTTCGACGACTTGTAAAATCGATGCTCGTTAATCTTGCTAGTTTCGATCTAAAACGATGTATCCCGTTGTTTTGAGCCGGAATACAAGTCTTCACGCAGTTCTGAGAGAAAACGTTTACATCTTTCTCTCGTCTACTCTTCGACAACTTGTAAAATCGATGCTCGTGAATCTTGCTAGTTTCAATCTAAAACGATGTATCCCGTTGTTTTGAGCCAGAATACAAATTTTTGCGCAGTTCTGAGAGAAAAAGTTTACACCTTTCTCTCGTTCTCTTCAACGACATGTAAAATCGATGCTCGTGAATCTTGCTAGTTTCGATCTAAAGCGATGTATCTCAATTATTTGAGCCGGAATACAAGTTTTCGCGCAGTTCTGAGAGAAAAAGTTTACACCTTTCTCTCGTCTACTCTTCGACGACTTGTAAAATTGATGCTCGTGAATCTTGATAGTTTCGATCTAAAACGATGTATTTCGTTGTTTTGAGCCGGAATACAAGTTTTTGCGCAGTTCTGAGAGAAAAATTTACACCTTTCTCTCGTCTACTCTGCGACGACTTGTAAAATCGATGCTCGTGAATCTTGCTAGTTTCAATCTAAAACGATGTATCCCGTTGTTTTGAGCCGGAATACAAGTTTTCGCGCAGTTCTGAGAGAAAAAGTTTACACCTTTCTCTCGTCTACTCTTCGACGACTTGTAAAATCGATGCTCGTGAATTTTGCTTGTCTTGATCTAAAACGATGTATCCCTTTGTTTTGAGCCGCAATACAAGTTTTTGCGCAGTTCTGAGAGAAAAAGTTTACACCTTTCCCTCGTTCTCTTCTACGACATGTAAAATCGATGCTCGTGAATCTTGCTAGTTTTGATCTAAAACGATGTATCTCAATGATTTGAGCCGGAATACAAGTTTTCGCGCAGTTCTGAGAGAAAAAGTTTACAACTTTCTCTCGTCTACTCTTCGACGACTTGTTAAATCGATGCTCGTGAATTTTGCTACTTTCGATCTAAAACGATGTATCCCGTTGTTTTGAGCCGGAATACAATTTTTCGCGCAGTTCTGAGAGAAAAAGTTTACACCTTTCTCTCGTCTACTCTTCGACGACTTGTAAAATCGATGCTCGTGAATATTGATAGTTTCGCTCTAAAACAATGAATCCCGTTGTTTTAAGCCGGAATACGAGTTTTCGCGCAGTTCTGAGAGAAAAAGTTTACACCTTTCTCTCGTCTACTCTTCGACGACTTGTAAAATCGATGCCCGTTAATCGTGCTAGTTTCGATCTAAAACGATGTATCCCGTTGTTTTGAGCCAGAATACAAGTTTTCGCGCAGTTCTGAGAGAAAAAGTTTACACCTTTTTCTTGTCTACTCTTCGACGACTTTTAAAATCGATGCTCGTGAATCTTGCTAGTTTCGATCTAAAACGATGTATCCCGTTGTTTTGAGCCGGAATACAAGTTTTCGCGCAGTTCTGAGAGAAAAAGTTTACACCTTTCTCTCGTCTACTCTTCGACGACTTGTAAAATCGATGCTCGTTAATCTTGCTAGTTTCGATCTAAAACGATGTATTCCGTTGTTTTGAGCCGGAATACAAGTTTTCGCGCAGTTCTGAGAGAAAAATTTACACCTTTCTCTCGTCTACTCTGCGACGACTTGTAAAATCGATGCTCGTGAATCTTGATAGTTTCGCTCTAAAACAATGTATCCCGTTGTTTTGAGCCCGAATACGAGTTTTCGCGCTGTTCTGAGAGAAAAAGTTTACACCTTTCTCTCGTCTACTCTTCGACGACTTGTAAAATCAATGCTCGTGAATCTTGATAGTTTCGCTCTAAAACAATGTATCCCGTTGTTTTGAGCCCGAATACGTGTTTTCGCGCAGTTCTGAGAGAAAAAGTTTACACCTTTCTCTCGTCTACTCTTCGACGACTTGTAAAATCGATGCTCGTGAATCTTGCTAGTTTCAATCTAAAACGATGCATCCCAGTGTTTTGAGCCGGAATACAAGTTTTCGCGCAGTTCTGAGAAAAAAAGTTTACACCTTTCTCTCCTCTACTCTTCGACGACTTGTAAAATCGATGCTCGTGAATCTTGATAGTTTCGCTCTAAAACAATGTATCCCGTTGTTTTGAGCCCGAATACGTGTTTTCGCGCAGTTCTGAGAGAAAAAGTTTACACCTTTCTCTCGTCTACTCTTCGACGACTTGTAAAATCGATGCTCGTGAATCTTGATAGTTTCGCTCTAAAACAATGTATCCCGTTATTTTGAGCCCGAATACGAGTTTTCGCGCAGTTCTGAGAGAAAAAGTTTACACCTTTCTCTCGTCTACTCTTCGACGACTTGCAAAATCGATGCTCGTGAATCTTGATAGTTTCGATCTAAAACAATGTATCCCGTTGTTTTGAGCCGGAATACAAGTTTTCGCGCAGTTCTGAGAGAAAAAGTTTACACCTTTCTCTCGTCTACTCTTCGACGACTTGTGAAATCGATGCTCGTGAATCTTGATAGTTTCGCTATAAAACAATGTATCCCGTTGTTTTGAGCCGGAATACAAGTTTTCGCGCAGTTCTGAGAGAAAAAGCGTACACCTATCTCTCGTCTACTCTTCGACGACTTGTAAAATCGATGCTCGTTAATTGTGCTAGTTTTGATCTAAAACAAAGTATCCCGTTGTTTTGAGCCGGAATACAAGTTTTCGCGCAGTTCTGAGAGAAAAAGTTTACACCTTTCTCTCGTCTACTCTTCGTCGACTTGTAAAATCGATGCATGTGAATTTTGCTTGTCTTGACCTAAAACGATGTATCCCGTTGTTTTGAGCCGGAATACAAGTTTTCGCGCAGTTCTGAGAGAATAAGTTTCCACCTTTCTCTCGTCTACTCTTCGACGACTTGTAAAATTGATGCTCGTGAATCTTGATAGTTTCGATCTAAAACGATGTATTTCGTTGTTTTGAGCCGGAATACAAGTTTTCGCGCAGTTTTGAGAGAAAAAGTTTACACCTTTCTCGCCTCTACTCTTCGACGACTTGTAAAATCGATGCTCGTGAATCTTGATAGTTTCGCTCTAAAACAATGTATCCCGTTATTTTGAGCCCGAATACGAGTTTTCGCGCAGTTCTGAGAGAAAAAGTTTACACCTTTCTCTCGTCTACTCTTCGACGACTTGCAAAATCGATGCTCGTGAATCTTGATAGTTTCGATCTAAAACAATGTATCCCGTTGTTTTGAGCCGGAATACAAGTTTTCGCGCAGTTCTGAGAGAAAAAGTTTACACCTTTCTCTCGTCTACTCTTCGACGACTTGTAAAATCGATGCTCGTTAATCTTGCTAGTTTCGATCTAAAACGATGTATTCCGTTGTTTTGAGCCGGAATACAAGTTTTCGCGCAGTTCTGAGAGAAAAATTTACACCTTTCTCTCGTTTACTCTTCGTCGACTTGTAAAATCGATGCTCGTTAATCTTGCTAGTTTCGATCTAAAACGATGTATCCCGTTGTTTTCAGCCGGAATACAAGTTTTCGCGCAGTTCTGAGAGAAAAAGTTTACACCTTTCTCTCGCCTACTCTTCGACGACTTGTAAAATCGACGCTCGTGAATCTTGATAGTTTCGCTCTAAAACAATGTATCCCGTTGTTTTGAGCCGGAATACAAGTTTTCGCGCAGTTCTGAGAGAAAAAGTTTACACCTATCTCTCGTCTACTCTTCGACGACTTGTAAAATCGATGCTCGTTAATCTTGCTAGTTTCGATCTAAAACGATGTATCCCGTTGTTTTGAGCCGGAATACAAGTCTTCACGCAGTTCTGAGAGAAAACGTTTACATCTTTCTCTCGTCTACTCTTCGACAACTTGTAAAATCGATGCTCGTGAATCTTGCTAGTTTCAATCTAAAACGATGTATCCCGTTGTTTTGAGCCGGAATACAAATTTTTGCGCAGTTCTGAGAGAAAAAGTTTACACCTTTCTCTCGTTCTCTTCAACGACATGTAAAATCGATGCTCGTGAATCTTGCTAGTTTCGATCTAAAGCGATGTATCTCAATTATTTGAGCCGGAATACAAGTTTTCGCGCAGTTCTGAGAGAAAAAGTTTACACCTTTCTCTCGTCTACTCTTCGACGACTTGTAAAATTGATGCTCGTGAATCTTGATAGTTTCGATCTAAAACGATGTATTTCGTTGTTTTGAGCCGGAATACAAGTTTTTGCGCAGTTCTGAGAGAAAAATTTACACCTTTCTCTCGTCTACTCTGCGACGACTTGTAAAATCGATGCTCGTGAATCTTGCTAGTTTCAATCTAAAACGATGTATCCCGTTGTTTTGAGCCGGAATACAAGTTTTCGCGCAGTTCTGAGAGAAAAAGTTTACACCTTTCTCTCCTCTACTCTTTGACGACTTGTAAAATCGATGCTCGTGAATCTTGATAGTTTCGCTCTAAAACAATGTATCCCTTTGTTTTGAGCCCGAATACGAGTTTTCGCGCAGTTCTGAGAGAAAAAGTTTACACCTTTCTCTCGTCTACTCTTCGACGACTTGTAAAATCGATGCTCGTGAATCTTGATAGTTTCGCTCTAAAACAATGTATCCCGTTATTTTGAGCCCGAATACGAGTTTTCGCGCAGTTCTGAGAGAAAAAGTTTACACCTTTCTCTCGTCTACTCTTCGACGACTTGCAAAATCGATGCTCGTGAATCTTGATAGTTTCTATCTAAAACAATGTATCCCGTTGTTTTGAGCCGGAATACAAGTTTTCGCGCAGTTCTGAGAGAAAAAGTTTACACCTTTCTCTCGTCTACTCTTCGACGACTTGTAAAATCGATGCTCGTTAATCTTGCTAGTTTCGATCTAAAAAAATGTATTCCATTGTTTTGAGCCGGAATACAAGTTTTCGCGCAGTTCTGAGAGAAAAATTTACACCTTTCTCTCGTTTATTCTTCGTCGACTTGTAAAATCGATGCTCGTTAATCTTGCTAGTTTCGATCTAAAACGATGTATCCCGTTGTTTTCAGCCGGAATACAAGTTTTCGCGCAGTTCTGAGAGAAAAAGTTTACACCTTTCTCTCGTCTACTCTTCGACGACTTGTCAAATCGACGCTCGTGAATCTTGATAGTTTCGCTCTAAAACAATGTATCCCGTTGTTTTGAGCCGGAATACAAGTTTTCGCGCAGTTCTGAGAGAAAAAGTTTACACCTATCTCTCGTCTACTCTTCGACGACTTGTAAAATCGATGCTCGTTAATTGTGCTAGTTTCGATCTAAAACAAAGTATTCCGTAGTTTTGAGCCGGAATACAAGTTTTCGCGCAGTTCTGAGAGAAAATTTTACACCTTTCTCTCGTATACTCTTCGTCGACTTGTAAAATCTATGCTTGTTAATCTTGCTAGTTTCGATCTAAAACGATGTATCCCGTTATTTTGAGCCCGAATACGAGTTTTCGCGCAGTTCTGAGAGAAAAAGTTTACACCTTTCTCTCGTCTACTCTTCGACGACTTGCAAAATCGATGCTCGTGAATCTTGATAGTTTCTATCTAAAACAATGTATCCCGTTGTTTTGAGCCGGAATACAAGTTTTCGCGCATTCTGAGAGAAAAAGTTTACACCTTTCTCTCGTCTACTCTTCGACGACTTGTAAAATCGATGCTCGTTAATCTTGCTAGTTTCGATCTAAAACAATGTATTCCATTGTTTTGAGCCGGAATACAAGTTTTCGCGCAGTTCTGAAAGAAAAATTTACACCTTTCTCTCGTTTACTCTTCGTCGACTTGTAAAATCGATGCTCGTTAATCTTGCTAGTTTCGATCTAAAACGATGTATCCCGTTGTTTTCAGCCGGAATACAAGTTTTCGCACAGTTCTGAGAGAAAAAGTTTACACCTTTCTCTCGTCTACTCTTCGACGACTTGTCAAATCGACGCTCGTGAATCTTGATAGTTTCGCTCTAAAACAATGTATCCCGTTGTTTTGAGCCGGAATACAAGTTTTCGCGCAGTTCTGAGAGAAAAAGTTTACACCTATCTCTCGTCTACTCTTCGACGACTTGTAAAATCGATGCTCGTTAATTGTGCTATTTTCGATCTAAAACAAAGTATTCCGTAGTTTTGAGCCGGAATACAAGTTTTCGCGCAGTTCTGAGAGAAAATTTTACACCTTTCTCTCGTATACTCTTCGTCGACTTGTAAAATCTATGCTTGTTAATCTTGCTAGTTTCGATCTAAAACGATGTATCCCGTTGTTTTGAGCCGGAATACAAGTCTTCACGCAGTTCTGAGAGAAAACGTTTACATCTTTCTCTCGTCTACTCTTCGACAACTTGTAAAATCGATGCTCGTGAATCTTGCTAGTTTCAATCTAAAACGATGTATCCCGTTGTTTTGAGCCGGAATACAAATTTTTGCGCAGTTCTGAGAGAAAAAGTTTACACCTTTCTCTCGTTCTCTTCAACGACATGTAAAATCGATGCTCGTGAATCTTGCTAGTTTCGATCTAAAGCGATGTATCTCAATTATTTGAGCCGGATTACAAGTTTTCGCGCAGTTCTGAGAGAAAAAGTTTACACCTTTCTCTCGTCTACTGTTCGACGACTTGTAAAATTGATGCTCGTGAATATTGATAGTTTCGATCTAAAACGATGTATTTCGTTGTTTTGAGCCGGAATACAAGTTTTCGCGCAGTTCTGAGAGAAAAATTTACACCTTTCTCTCGTCTACTCTGCGACGACTTGTAAAATCGATGCTCGTGAATCTTGCTAGTTTCAATCTAAAAACGATGTATCCCAGTGTTTTGAGCCGGAATACAAGTTTTCGCGCAGTTCTGAGAGAAAAAGTTTACACCTTTCTCTCGTCTACTCTTCGACGATTTGTAAAATCGATGCTCGTGAATCTTGATAGTTTCGCTCTAAAACAATGTATCCCGTTGTTTTGAGCCCGAATACGAGTTTTCGCGCAGTTCTGAGAGAAAAAGTTTACACCTTTCTCTCGTCTACTCTTCGACGACTTGCAAAATCGATGCTCGTGAATCTTGATAGTTTCGATCTAAAACAATGTATCCCGTTGTTTTGAGCCGGAATACAAGTTTTCGCGCAGTTCTGAGAGAAAAAGTTTACACCTTTCTCTCGTCTACTCTTCGACGACTTGTAAAATCGATGCTCGTTAATCTTGCTAGTTTCGATCTAAAACGATGTATTCCGTTGTTTTGAGCCGGAATACAAGTTTTCGCGCAGTTCTGAGAGAAAAATTTACACCTTTCTCTCGTCTACTCTTCGTCGTCTTGTAAAATCGATGCTCGTTAATCTTGCTAGTTTCGATCTAAAACGATGTATCCCGTTGTTTTCAGCCGGAATACAAGTTTTCGCGCAGTTCTGAGAGAAAAAGTTTACACCTTTCTCTCGTCTACTCTTCGACGACTTGTAAAATCGATGCTCGTGAATCTTGATAGTTTCGCTCTAAAACAATGTATCCCGTTGTTTTGAGCCGGAATACAAGTTTTCGCGCAGTTCTGAGAGAAAAAGTTTACACCTATCTCTCGTCTACTCTTCGACGACTTGTAAAATCGATGCTCGTTAATTGTGCTAGTTTCGATCTAAAACAAAGTATTCCGTTGTTTTGAGCCGGAATACAAGTTTTCGCGCAGTTCTGAGAGAAAAAGTTTACACCTTTCTCTCGTATACTCTTCGTCGACTTGTAAAATCGATGCTCGTTAATCTTGCTAGTTTCGATCTAAAACGATGTATCCCGTTGTTTTGAGCCGGAATAGAAGTCTTCACGCAGTTCTGAGAGAAAACGTTTACACCTTTCTCTCGTCTACTCTTCGACAACTTGTAAAATCGATGCTCGTGAATCTTGCTAGTTTCAATCTAAAACGATGTATCCCGTTGTTTTGAGCCGGAATACAAATTTTTGCGCAGTTCTGAGAGAAAAAGTTTACACCTTTCTCTCGTTCTCTTCGACGACATGTAAAATCGATGCTCGTGAATCTTGCTAGTTTCGATCTAAAGCGATGTATCTCAATTATTTGAGCCGGAATACAAGTTATCGCGCAGTTCTGAGAGAAAAAGTTTACACCTTTCTCTCGTCTACTCATCGACGACTTGTTAAATCGATGCATGTGAATTTTGCTACTTTCGATCTAAAACGATGTATCCCGTTGTTTTGAGCCGGAATAGAAGCCTTCACGCAGTTCTGAGAGAAAACGTTTACACCTTTCTCTCGTCTACTCTTCGACAACTTGTAAAATCTATGCTCGTGAATCTTGCTAGTTTCAATCTAAAACGATGTATCCCGTTGTTTTGAGCCGGAATACAAATTTTTGCGCAGTTCTGAGAGAAAAAGTTTACACCTTTCTCTCGTCTACTCTTCGACGACTTGTAAAATCAATGCTCGTGAATCTTGCCAGTTTCGATCTAAAGCGATGTATCTCAATTATTTGAGCCGGAATACAAGTTTTCGCGCAGTTCTGAGAGAAAAAGTTTACACCTTTCTCTCGTCTACTGTTCGACGACTTGTAAAATTGATGCTCGTGAATATTGATAGTTTCGATCTAAAACGATGTATTTCGTTGTTTTGAGCCGGAATACAAGTTTTCGCGCAGTTCTGAGAGAAAAATTTACACCTTTCTCTCGTCTACTCTGCGACGACTTGTAAAATCGATGCTCGTGAATCTTGCTAGTTTCAATCTAAAACGATGTATCCCAGTGTTTTGAGCCGGAATACAAGTTTTCGCGCAGTTCTGAGAGAAAAAGTTTACACCTTTCTCTCGTCTACTCTTCGACGACTTGTAAAATCGATGCTCGTGAATCTTGATAGTTTCGCTCTAAAACAATGTATCCCGTTGTTTTGAGCCCGAATACGAGTTTTCGCGCAGTTCTGAGAGAAAAAGTTTACACCTTTCTCTCGTCTACTCTTCGACGACTTGCAAAATCGATGCTCGTGAATCTTGATAGTTTCGATCTAAAACAATGTATCCCGTTGTTTTGAGCCGGAATACAAGTTTTCGCGCAGTTCTGAGAGAAAAAGTTTACACCTTTCTCTCGTCTACTCTTCGACGACTTGTAAAATCGATGCTCGTTAATCTTGCTAGTTTCGATCTAAAACGATGTATTCCGTTGTTTTGAGCCGGAATACAAGTTTTCGCGCAGTTCTGAGAGAAAAATTTACACCTTTCTCTCGTCTACTCTTCGTCGTCTTGTAAAATCGATGCTCGTTAATCTTGCTAGTTTCGATCTAAAACGATGTATCCCGTTGTTTTCAGCCGGAATACAAGTTTTCGCGCAGTTCTGAGAGAAAAAGTTTACACCTTTCTCTCGTCTACTCTTCGACGACTTGTAAAATCGATGCTCGTGAATCTTGATAGTTTCGCTCTAAAACAATGTATCCCGTTGTTTTGAGCCGGAATACAAGTTTTCGCGCAGTTCTGAGAGAAAAAGTTTACACCTATCTCTCGTCTACTCTTCGACGACTTGTAAAATCGATGCTCGTTAATTGTGCTAGTTTCGATCTAAAACAAAGTATTCCGTTGTTTTGAGCCGGAATACAAGTTTTCGCGCAGTTCTGAGAGAAAAAGTTTACACCTTTCTCTCGTATACTCTTCGTCGACTTGTAAAATCGATGCTCGTTAATCTTGCTAGTTTCGATCTAAAACGATGTATCCCGTTGTTTTGAGCCGGAATAGAAGTCTTCACGCAGTTCTGAGAGAAAACGTTTACACCTTTCTCTCGTCTACTCTTCGACAACTTGTAAAATCGATGCTCGTGAATCTTGCTAGTTTCAATCTAAAACGATGTATCCCGTTGTTTTGAGCCGGAATACAAATTTTTGCGCAGTTCTGAGAGAAAAAGTTTACACCTTTCTCTCGTTCTCTTCGACGACATGTAAAATCGATGCTCGTGAATCTTGCTAGTTTCGATCTAAAGCGATGTATCTCAATTATTTGAGCCGGAATACAAGTTATCGCGCAGTTCTGAGAGAAAAAGTTTACACCTTTCTCTCGTCTACTCATCGACGACTTGTTAAATCGATGCATGTGAATTTTGCTACTTTCGATCTAAAACGATGTATCCCGTTGTTTTGAGCCGGAATAGAAGCCTTCACGCAGTTCTGAGAGAAAACGTTTACACCTTTCTCTCGTCTACTCTTCGACAACTTGTAAAATCTATGCTCGTGAATCTTGCTAGTTTCAATCTAAAACGATGTATCCCGTTGTTTTGAGCCGGAATACAAATTTTTGCGCAGTTCTGAGAGAAAAAGTTTACACCTTTCTCTCGTCTACTCTTCGACGACTTGTAAAATCAATGCTCGTGAATCTTGCCAGTTTCGATCTAAAGCGATGTATCTCAATTATTTGAGCCGGAATACAAGTTTTCGCGCAGTTCTGAGAGAAAAAGTTTACACCTTTCTCTCGTCTACTCTTCGACGACTTGTTAAATCGATGCTCGTGAATTTTGCTACTTTCGATCTAAAACGATGTATCCCGTTGTTTTGAGCCGGAATACAAGTTTTCGCGCAGTTCTGAGAGAAAAAGTTTACACCTTTCTCACGTCTACTCTTCGACGACTTTTAAAATTGATGCTCGCGAATTTTGCTAGTTTCGATCTAAAACGATGTACCCCGTTGATTTGAGCCGGAATACGAGTTTTCGCGCAGTTCTGAGAGAAAAAGTTTACACCTTTCTCTCGTCTACTCTTCGACGACTTGTTAAATCGATGCTCGTGAATTTTGCGACTTTCGATCTAAAACGATGTATCCCGTTGTTTTGAGCCGGAATACAATTTTTCGCGCAGTTCTGAGAGAAAAAGTTTACACCTTTCTCTCGTCTACTCTTCGACGACTTGTAAAATCGATGCTCGTGAATCTTGATAGTTTTGATCTAAAACGATGTATTTCGTTGTTTTGAGCCAGAATACAAGTTTTCGCGCAGTTCTGAGAGAAAAATTTACACCTATCTCTCGTCTACTCTGCGACGACTTGTAAAATCGATGCTCGTGAATCTTGCTAGTTTCGATCTAAAACGATGTATCCCGTTGTTTTGAGCCGGAATACAAGTTTTCGCGCAGTTCTGAGAGAAAAAGTTTACACCTTTCTCTCGTCTACTCTTCGACGACTTGTAAAATCGATGCTCGTGAATCTTGATAGTTTCGCTCTAAAACAATGTATCCCTTTGTTTTGAGCCCGAATACGAGTTTTCGCGCAGTTCTGAGAGGAAAAGTTTACACCTTTCTCTCGTCTACTCTTCGACGACTTGTAAAATCAATGCTCGTTATTCGTGCTAGTTTCGATCTAAAACGATGTATCCCGTTGTTTTGAGCCGGAATACAAGTTTTCGCGCAGTTCTGAGAGAAAAAGTTTACACCTTTTTCTCGTTACTCTTCGACGACTTGTAAAATCGATGCTCGTGAATCTTGCTAGTTTCGATCTAAAACGATGTATCCCGTTGTTTTGAGCCGGAATACAAGTTTTCGCGCAGTTCTGAAAGAAAAAGTTTACACCTTTCTCTCGTCTACTCTTCGACGACTTGTAAAATCGATGCTCGTGAATCTTGATAGTATCGCTCTAATACGATGTACCCTGTTGATTTGAGCCGGAATACGAGTTTTCGCGCAGTTCTGAGAGAAAAAGTTTACACCTTTCTCTCGTCTACTCTTCGACGACTTGTTAAATCGATGCTCGTGAATTTTGCGACTTTCGATCTAAAACGATGTATCCCGTTGTTTTGAGCCGGAATACAATTTTTCGCGCAGTTCTGAGAGAAAAAGTTTACACCTTTCTCTCGTCTACTCTGCGACGACTTGTAAAATCGATGCTCGTGAATCTTGCTAGTTTCGATCTAAAACGATGTATCCCGTTGTTTTCAGCCGGAATACAAGTTTTCGCGCAGTTCTGAGAGAAAAAGTTTACACCTTTCTCTCGTCTACTCTTCGACGACTTGTAAAATCGATGCTCGTGAATCTTGATAGTTTCGCTCTAAAACAATGTATCCCTTTGTTTTGAGCCCGAATACGAGTTTTCGCGCAGTTCTGAGAGAAAAAGTTTACACCTTTCTCTCGTCTACTCTTCGACGACTTGTAAAAGCGATGCTCGTTAATCGTGCTAGTTTCGATCTAAAACGATGTATCCCGTTGTTTTGAGCCGGAATACAAGTTTTCGCGCAGTTCTGAGAGAAAAAGTTTACACCTTTTTCTCGTCTACTCTTCGACGACTTGTAAAATCGATGCTCGTGAATCTTGCTAGTTTCGATCTAAAACGATGTATCCCGTTGTTTTGAGCCGGAATACAAGTTTTCGCGCACTTCTGAGAGAAAAAGTTTACACCTTTCTCTCGTCTACTCTTCGACGACTTGTAAAATCGATGCTCGTGAATCTTGATAGTTTCGCTCTAAAACAATGTATCCCTTTGTTTTGAGCCCGAATACGGGTTTTCGCGCAGTTCTGAGAGAAAAAGTTTACACCTTTCTCTCGTGTACTCTTTGACGACTTGTAAAAGCGACGCTCGTTAATCGTGCTAGTTTCGATCTAAAACGATGTATCCCGTTGTTTTGAGCCGGAATACAAGTTTTCGCGCAGTTCTGAGAGAAAAAGTTTACACCTTTTTCTCATCTACTCTTCGACGACTTGTAAAATCGATGCTCGTGAATCTTGCTAGTTTCGATCTAAAACGGTTGTATCCCCTTGTTTTGAGCCGGAATACAAGTTTTCGCGCAGTTCTGAGAGAAAAAGTTTACACCTTACTCTCGTCTACTCTTCGACGACTTGTAAAATCGATGCTCGTTAATTGTGCTAGTTTCGATCTAAAACGATGTATCCCGTTGTTTGGGCCGGAATACAAGTTTTCGCGCAGTTCTGAGAGAAAAAGTTTACACCGTTCTCTCGTCTACTCTTCGTCGACTTGTAAAATCGATGCTCGTTAATCTTGCTAGTCTCGATCTAAAACGATGTATCCCGTTGTTTTGAGCCGGAATACAAGTTTTCGCGCAGTTCTGAGAGAAAAAGTTTACACCTTTCTCTCGTCTACTCTTCGACGACTTGTTAAATCGATGCTCGTGAATTTTGCGACTTTCGATCTAAAACGATGTATCCCGTTGTTTTGAGCCGGAATACAATTTTTCGCGCAGTTCTGAGAGAAAAAGTTTACACCTTTCTCTCGTCTACTCTTCGACGACTTGTAAAATCGATGCTCGTGAATCTTGATAGTTTCGATCTAAAACAATGTATTTCGTTGTTTTGAGCCAGAATACAAGTTTTCGCGCAGTTCTGAGAGAAAAATTTACACCTTTCTCTCGTCTACTCTGCGACGACTTGTAAAATCGATGCTCGTGAATCTTGCTAGTTTCGATCTAAAACGATGTATCCCGTTGTTTTGAGCCGGAATACAAGTTTTCGCGCAGTTCTGAGAGAAAAAGTTTACACCTTTCTCTCGTCTACTCTTCGACGACTTGTAAAAGCGATGCTCGTTAATCGTGCTAGTTTCGATCTAAAACGATGTATCCCGTTGTTTTGAGCCGGAATACAAGTTTTCGCGCAGTTCTGAGAGAAACAGTTTACACTTTTTTCTCGTCTACTCTTCGACGACTTGTAAAATCGATGCTCGTGAATCTTGCTAGTTTCGATCTAAAACGATGTATCCCGTTGTTTTGAGCCGGAATACAAGTTTTCGCGCAGTTCTGAGAGAAAAAGTTTACACCTTTTTCTCGTCTACTCTTCGACGACTTGTAAAATCGATGCTCGTGAATCTTGCTACTTTCGATCTAAAACGATGTGTCCCGTTGTTTTGAGCCGGAATACAAGTTTTCGCGCAGTTCTGAAAGAAAAAGTTTACACCTTTCTCTCGTCTACTCTTCGACGACTTGTAAAATCGATGCTCGTTAATCGTGCTAGTTTCGATCTAAAACGATGTATCCCGTTGTTTTGAGCCGGAATACAAGTTTTCGCGCAGGTCTGAGAGAAAAAGTTTACACCTTTTTCTCGTCTACTCTTCGACGACTTGTAAAATCGATGCTCGTGAATCTTGCTAGTTTCGATCTAAAACGATGTATCCCGTTGTTTTGAGCCGGAATACAAGTTTTCGCGCAATTCTGAGAGAAAAAGTTTACACCTTTCTCTCGTCTACTCTTCGACGACTTGTAAAATCGATGCTCGTGAATCTTGATAGTTTCGCTCTAAAACAATGTATCCCTTTGTTTTGAGCCCGAATACGAGTTTTCGCGCAGTTCTGAGAGAAAAAGTTTACACCTTTCTCTCGTCTACTCTTCGACGACTTATAAAATCGATGCTCGTGAATCTTGCTAGTTTCAATCTAAAACGATGTATTCCGTTGGTTTGAGCCGGAATACAAGTTTTCGCGCAGTTCTGAGAGAAAAATTTACACCTTTCTCTCGTCTACTCTGCGACGACTTATAAAATCGATGCTCGTGAATCTTGCTAGTTTCGATCTAAAACGATATATCCCGTTGTTTTGAGCCGGAATACAAGTTTTCGCGCAGTTCTGAGAGAAACAGTTTACACCTTTCTCTCGTCTAATCTTCGGCGACTTGTAAAATCGATCCTCGTGAATCTTGATAGTTTCGATCTAAAACGATGTATCCCGTTGTTTTGAGCCGGAATACAAGTTTTCGCGCAGTTCTGAGAGAAAAAGTTTACACCTTTCTCTCGTCTACTCTTCGGCAACTTGTAAAATCGATCCTCGTGAATCTTGATAGTTTCGCTCTAAAACAATGTATCCCGTTGTTTTGAGCCGGAATACAAGTTTTCGCGCAGTTCTGAGAGAAAAAGTTTACACCTATCTCTCGTCTACTCTTCGACGACTTGTAAAATCGATGCTCGTTAATTGTGCTAGTTTCGATCTAAAACGATGTATCCCGTTGTTTTGAGCCGGAATACAAGTTTTCGCGCAGTTCTGAGAGAAAAAGTTTACACCTATCTCTCGTCTACTCTTCGACGACTTGTTAAATCGATGCTCGTGAATTTTGCGACTTTCGATCTAAAACGATGTATCCCGTTGTTTTGAGCCGGAATACAATTTTTCGCGCAGTTCTGAGAGAAAAAGTTTACACCTTTCTCTCGTCTACTCTTCGACGACTTGTAAAATCGATGCTCGTGAATCTTGATAGTTTCGATCTAAAACAATGTATTTCGTTGTTTTGAGCCAGAATACAAGTTTTCGCGCAGTTCTGAGAGAAAAATTTACACCTTTCTCTCGTCTACTCTGCGACGACTTGTAAAATCGATGCTCGTGAATCTTGCTAGTTTCGATCTAAAACGATGTATCCCGTTGTTTTGAGCCGGAATACAAGTTTTCGCGCAGTTCTGAGAGAAAACGTTTACACCTTTCTCTCGTCTACTCTTCGACGACTTGTAAAATTGATGCTCGTGAATCTTGATAGTTTCGATCTAAAACAATGTATTTCGTTGTTTTGAGCCAGAATACAAGTTTTCGCGCAGTTCTGAGAGAAAAATATACACCTTTCTCTCGTCTACTCTGCGACGACTTGTAAAATCGATGCTCGTGAATCTTGCTAGTTTCGATCTAAAACGATGTATCCCGTTGTTTTGAGCCGGAATACAAGTTTTCGCGCAGTTCTGAGCGAAAAATTTTACACCTTTCTCTCGTATACTCTTCGACGACTTGTAAAATCGATGCTCGTTAATTGTGCTAGTTTCGATCTAAAACGATGTATCCCGTTCTTTTGAGCCGGAATACAAGTCTTCACGCAGTTCTGAGAGAAAACGTTTACATCTTTCTCTCGTCTACTCTTCGACAACTTGTAAAATCGATGCTCGTGAATCTTGCTAGTTTCAATCTAAAACGATGTATCCCGTTGTTTTGAGCCGGAATACAAATTTTTGCGCAGTTCTGAGAGAAAAAGTTTACACCTTTCTCTCGTTCTCTTCAACGACATGTAAAATCGATGCTCGTGAATCTTGCTAGTTTCGATCTAAAGCGATGTATCTCAATTATTTGAGCCGGAATACAAGTTTTCGCGCAGTTCTGAAAGAAAAAGTTTACACCTTTCTCTCGTCTACTCTTCGACGACTTGTAAAATCGATGCTCGTTAATCGTGCTAGTTTCGATCTAAAACGATGTATCCCGTTGTTTTGAGCCGGAATACAAGTTTTCGCGCAGGTCTGAGAGAAAAAGTTTACACCTTTTTCTCGTCTACTCTTCGACGACTTGTAAAATCGATGCTCGTGAATCTTGCTAGTTTCGATCTAAAACGATGTATCCCGTTGTTTTGAGCCGGAATACAAGTTTTCGCGCAATTCTGAGAGAAAAAGTTTACACCTTTCTCTCGTCTACTCTTCGACGACTTGTAAAATCGATGCTCGTGAATCTTGATAGTTTCGCTCTAAAACAATGTATCCCTTTGTTTTGAGCCCGAATACGAGTTTTCGCGCAGTTCTGAGAGAAAAAGTTTACACCTTTCTCTCGTCTACTCTTCGACGACTTATAAAATCGATGCTCGTGAATCTTGCTAGTTTCGATCTAAAACGATATATCCCGTTGTTTTGAGCCGGAATACAAGTTTTCGCGCAGTTCTGAGAGAAACAGTTTACACCTTTCTCTCGTCTAATCTTCGGCGACTTGTAAAATCGATCCTCGTGAATCTTGATAGTTTCGATCTAAAACGATGTATCCCGTTGTTTTGAGCCGGAATACAAGTTTTCGCGCAGTTCTGAGAGAAAAAGTTTACACCTTTCTCTCGTCTACTCTTCGGCAACTTGTAAAATCGATCCTCGTGAATCTTGATAGTTTCGCTCTAAAACAATGTATCCCGTTGTTTTGAGCCGGAATACAAGTTTTCGCGCAGTTCTGAGAGAAAAAGTTTACACCTATCTCTCGTCTACTCTTCGACGACTTGTAAAATCGATGCTCGTTAATTGTGCTAGTTTCGATCTAAAACGATGTATCCCGTTGTTTTGAGCCGGAATACAAGTTTTCGCGCAGTTCTGAGAGAAAAAGTTTACACCTATCTCTCGTCTACTCTTCGACGACTTGTTAAATCGATGCTCGTGAATTTTGCGACTTTCGATCTAAAACGATGTATCCCGTTGTTTTGAGCCGGAATACAATTTTTCGCGCAGTTCTGAGAGAAAAAGTTTACACCTTTCTGTCGTCTACTCTTCGACGACTTGTAAAATCGATGCTCGTGAATCTTGATAGTTTCGATCTAAAACAATGTATTTCGTTGTTTTGAGCCAGAATACAAGTTTTCGCGCAGTTCTGAGAGAAAAATTTACACCTTTCTCTCGTCTACTCTGCGACGACTTGTAAAATCGATGCTCGTGAATCTTGCTAGTTTCGATCTAAAACGATGTATCCCGTTGTTTTGAGCCGGAATACAAGTTTTCGCGCAGTTCTGAGAGAAAACGTTTACACCTTTCTCTCGTCTACTCTTCGACGACTTGTAAAATTGATGCTCGTGAATCTTGATAGTTTCGATCTAAAACAATGTATTTCGTTGTTTTGAGCCAGAATACAAGTTTTCGCGCAGTTCTGAGAGAAAAATATACACCTTTCTCTCGTCTACTCTGCGACGACTTGTAAAATCGATGCTCGTGAATCTTGCTAGTTTCGATCTAAAACGATGTATCCCGTTGTTTTGAGCCGGAATACAAGTTTTCGCGCAGTTCTGAGCGAAAAATTTTACACCTTTCTCTCGTATACTCTTCGACGACTTGTAAAATCGATGCTCGTTAATTGTGCTAGTTTCGATCTAAAACGATGTATCCCGTTCTTTTGAGCCGGAATACAAGTCTTCACGCAGTTCTGAGAGAAAACGTTTACATCTTTCTCTCGTCTACTCTTCGACAACTTGTAAAATCGATGCTCGTGAATCTTGCTAGTTTCAATCTAAAACGATGTATCCCGTTGTTTTGAGCCGGAATACAAATTTTTGCGCAGTTCTGAGAGAAAAAGTTTACACCTTTCTCTCGTTCTCTTCAACGACATGTAAAATCGATGCTCGTGAATCTTGCTAGTTTCGATCTAAAGCGATGTATCTCAATTATTTGAGCCGGAATACAAGTTTTCGCGCAGTTCTGAGAGAAAAAGTTTACACCTTTTTCTCGTCTACTGTTCGACGACTTGTAAAATTGATGCTCGTGAATATTGATAGTTTCGATCTAAAACGATGTATTTCGTTGTTTTGAGCCGGAATACAAGTGTTCGCGCAGTTCTGAGAGAAAAATTTACACCTTTCTCTCGTCTACTCTGCGACGACTTGTAAAATCGATGCTCGTGAATCTTGCTAGTTTCAATCTAAAACGATGTATCCCAGTGTTTTGAGCCGGAATACAAGTTTTCGCGCAGTTCTGAGAGAAAAAGTTTACACCTTTCTCTCGTCTACTCTTCGACGACTTGTAAAATCGATGCTCGTGAATCTTGATAGTTTCGCTCTAAAACAATGTATCCCGTTGTTTTGAGCCCGAATACGAGTTTTCGCGCAGTTCTGAGAGAAAAAGTTTACACCTTTCTCTCGTCTACTCTTCGACGACTTGCAAAATCGATGCTCGTGAATCTTGATAGTTTCGATCTAAAACAATGTATCCCGTTGTTTTGAGCCGGAATACAAGTTTTCGCGCAGTTCTGAGAGAAAAAGTTTACACCTTTCTCTCGTCTACTCTTCGACGACTTGTAAAATCGATGCTCGTTAATCTTGCTACTTTCGATCTAAAACGATGTATTCCGTTGTTTTGAGCCGGAATACAAGTTTTCGCGCAGTTCTGAGAGAAAAATTTACACCTTTCTCTCGTCTACTCTTCGTCGTCTTGTAAAATCGATGCTCGTTAATCTTGCTAGTTTCGATCTAAAACGATGTATCCCGTTGTTTTCAGCCGGAATACAAGTTTTCGCGCAGTTCTGAGAGAAAAAGTTTACACCTTTCTCTCGTCTACTCTTCGACGACTTGTAAAATCGATGCTCGTGAATCTTGATAGTTTCGCTCTAAAACAATGTATCCCGTTGTTTTGAGCCGGAATACAAGTTTTCGCGCAGTTCTGAGAGAAAAAGTTTACACCTATCTCTCGTCTACTCTTCGACGACTTGTAAAATCGATGCTCGTTAATTGTGCTAGTTTCGATCTAAAACAAAGTATTCCGTTGTTTTGAGCCGGAATACAAGTTTTCGCGCAGTTCTGAGAGAAAAAGTTTACACCTTTCTCTCGTATACTCTTCGTCGACTTGTAAAATCGATGCTCGTTAATCTTGCTAGTTTCGATCTAAAACGATGTATCCCGTTGTTTTGAGCCGGAATAGAAGTCTTCACGCAGTTCTGAGAGAAAACGTTTACACCTTTCTCTCGTCTACTCTTCGACAACTTGTAAAATCGATGCTCGTGAATCTTGCTAGTTTCAATCTAAAACGATGTATCCCGTTGTTTTGAGCCGGAATACAAATTTTTGCGCAGTTCTGAGAGAAAAAGTTTACACCTTTCTCTCGTTCTCTTCGACGACATGTAAAATCGATGCTCGAGAATCTTGCTAGTTTCGATCTAAAGCGATGTATCTCAATTATTTGAGCCGGAATACAAGTTATCGCGCAGTTCTGAGAGAAAAAGTTTACACCTTTCTCTCGTCTACTCATCGACGACTTGTTAAATCGATGCATGTGAATTTTGCTACTTTCGATCTAAAACGATGTATCCCGTTGTTTTGAGTCGGAATAGAAGCCTTCACGCAGTTCTGAGAGAAAACGTTTACACCTTTCTCTCGTCTACTCTTCGACAACTTGTAAAATCTATGCTTGTGAATCTTGCTAGTTTCAATCTAAAACGATGTATCCCGTTGTTTTGAGCCGGAATACAAATTTTTGCGCAGTTCTGAGAGAAAAAGTTTACACCTTTCTCTCGTCTACTCTTCGACGACTTGTAAAATCAATGCTCGTGAATCTTGCCAGTTTCGATCTAAAGCGATGTATCTCAATTATTTGAGCCGGAATACAAGTTTTCGCGCAGTTCTGAGAGAAAAAGTTTACACCTTTCTCTCGTCTACTCTTCGACGACTTGTTAAATCGATGCTCGTGAATTTTGCTACTTTCGATCTAAAACGATGTATCCCGTTGTTTTGAGCCGGAATACAAGTTTTCGCGCAGTTCTGAGAGAAAAAGTTTACACCTTTCTCACGTCTACTCTTCGACGACTTTTAAAATTGATGCTCGCGAATTTTGCTAGTTTCGATCTAAAACGATGTACCCCGTTGATTTGAGCCGGAATACGAGTTTTCGCGCAGTTCTGAGAGAAAAAGTTTACACCTTTCTCTCGTCTACTCTTCGACGACTTGTTAAATCGATGCTCGTGAATTTTGCGACTTTCGATCTAAAACGATGTATCCCGTTGTTTTGAGCCGGAATACAATTTTTCGCGCAGTTCTGAGAGAAAAAGTTTACACCTTTCTCTCGTCTACTCTTCGACGACTTGTAAAATCGATGCTCGTGAATCTTGATAGTTTTGATCTAAAACGATGTATTTCGTTGTTTTGAGCCAGAATACAAGTTTTCGCGCAGTTCTGAGAGAAAAATTTACACCTATCTCTCGTCTACTCTGCGACGACTTGTAAAATCGATGCTCGTGAATCTTGCTAGTTTCGATCTAAAACGATGTATCCCGTTGTTTTGAGCCGGAATACAAGTTTTCGCGCAGTTCTGAGAGAAAAAGTTTACACCTTTCTCTCGTCTACTCTTCGACGACTTGTAAAATCGATGCTCGTGAATCTTGATAGTTTCGCTCTAAAACAATGTATCCCTTTGTTTTGAGCCCGAATACGAGTTTTCGCGCAGTTCTGAGAGGAAAAGTTTACACCTTTCTCTCGTCTACTCTTCGACGACTTGTAAAATCGATGCTCGTTATTCGTGCTAGTTTCGATCTAAAACGATGTATCCCGTTGTTTTGAGCCGGAATACAAGTTTTCGCGCAGTTCTGAGAGAAAAAGTTTACACCTTTTTCTCGTTACTCTTCGACGACTTGTAAAATCGATGCTCGTGAATCTTGCTAGTTTCGATCTAAAACGATGTATCCCGTTGTTTTGAGCCGGAATACAAGTTTTCGCGCAGTTCTGAAAGAAAAAGTTTACACCTTTCTCTCGTCTACTCTTCGACGACTTGTAAAATCGATTGCTCGTGAATCTTGATAGTATCGCTCTAAAACGATGTACCCCGTTGATTTGAGCCGGAATACGAGTTTTCGCGCAGTTCTGAGAGAAAAAGTTTACACCTTTCTCTCGTCTACTCTTCGACGACTTGTTAAATCGATGCTCGTGAATTTTGCGACTTTCGATCTAAAACGATGTATCCCGTTGTTTTGAGCCGGAATACAATTTTTCGCGCAGTTCTGAGAGAAAAAGTTTACACCTTTCTCTCGTCTACTCTGCGACGACTTGTAAAATCGATGCTCGTGAATCTTGCTAGTTTCGATCTAAAACGATGTATCCCGTTGTTTTCAGCCGGAATACAAGTTTTCGCGCAGTTCTGAGAGAAAAAGTTTACACCTTTCTCTCGTCTACTCTTCGACGACTTGTAAAATCGATGCTCGTGAATCTTGATAGTTTCGCTCTAAAACAATGTATCCCTTTGTTTTGAGCCCGAATACGAGTTTTCGCGCAGTTCTGAGAGAAAAAGTTTACACCTTTCTCTCGTCTACTCTTCGACGACTTGTAAAAGCGATGCTCGTTAATCGTGCTAGTTTCGATCTAAAACGATGTATCCCGTTGTTTTGAGCCGGAATACAAGTTTTCGCGCAGTTCTGAGAGAAAAAGTTTACACCTTTTTCTCGTCTACTCTTCGACGACTTGTAAAATTGATGCTCGTGAATCTTGCTAGTTTCGATCTAAAACGATGTATCCCGTTGTTTTGAGCCGGAATACAAGTTTTCGCGCAGTTCTGAGAGAAAAAGTTTACACCTTTCTCTCGTCTACTCTTCGACGACTTGTAAAATCGATGCTCGTGAATCTTGATAGTTTCGCTCTAAAACAATGTATCCCTTTGTTTTGAGCCCGAATACGGGTTTTCGCGCAGTTCTGAGAGAAAAAGTTTACACCTTTCTCTCGTCTACTCTTTGACGACTTGTAAAAGCGACGCTCGTTAATCGTGCTAGTTTCGATCTAAAACGATGTATCCCGTTGTTTTGAGCCGGAATACAAGTTTTCGCGCAGTTCTGAGAGAAAAAGTTTACACCTTTTTCTCATCTACTCTTCGACGACTTGTAAAATCGATGCTCGTGAATCTTGCTAGTTTCGATCTAAAACGATGTATCCCCTTGTTTTGAGCCGGAATACAAGTTTTCGCGCAGTTCTGAGAGAAAAAGTTTACACCTTACTCTCGTCTACTCTTCGACGACTTGTAAAATCGATGCTCGTTAATTGTGCTAGTTTCGATCTAAAACGATGTATCCCGTTGTTTGGGCCGGAATACAAGTTTTCGCGCAGTTCTGAGAGAAAAAGTTTACACCGTTCTCTCGTCTACTCTTCGTCGACTTGTAAAATCGATGCTCGTTAATCTTGCTAGTCTCGATCTAAAACGATGTATCCCGTTGTTTTGAGCCGGAATACAAGTTTTCGCGCAGTTCTGAGAGAAAAAGTTTACACCTTTCTCTCGTCTACTCTTCGACGACTTGTTAAATCGATGCTCGTGAATTTTGCGACTTTCGATCTAAAACGATGTATCCCGTTGTTTTGAGCCGGAATACAATTTTTCGCGCAGTTCTGAGAGAAAAAGTTTACACCTTTCTCTCGTCTACTCTTGACGACTTGTAAAATCGATGCTCGTGAATCTTGATAGTTTCGATCTAAAACAATGTATTTCGTTGTTTTGAGCCAGAATACAAGTTTTCGCGCAGTTCTGAGAGAAAAATTTACACCTTTCTCTCGTCTACTCTGCGACGACTTGTAAAATCGATGCTCGTGAATCTTGCTAGTTTCGATCTAAAACGATGTATCCCGTTGTTTTGAGCCGGAATACAAGTTTTCGCGCAGTTCTGAGAGAAAAAGTTTACACCTTTCTCTCGTCTACTCTTCGACGACTTGTAAAAGCGATGCTCGTTAATCGTGCTAGTTTCGATCTAAAACGATGTATCCCGTTGTTTTGAGCCGGAATACAAGTTTTCGCGCAGTTCTGAGAGAAACAGTTTACACTTTTTTCTCGTCTACTCTTCGACGACTTGTAAAATCGATGCTCGTGAATCTTGCTAGTTTCGATCTAAAACGATGTATCCCGTTGTTTTGAGCCGGAATACAAGTTTTCGCGCAGTTCTGAGAGAAAAAGTTTACACCTTTTTCTCGTCTACTCTTCGACGACTTGTAAAATCGATGCTCGTGAATCTTGCTACTTTCGATCTAAAACGATGTGTCCCGTTGTTTTGAGCCGGAATACAAGTTTTCGCGCAGTTCTGAAAGAAAAAGTTTACACCTTTCTCTCGTCTACTCTTCGACGACTTGTAAAATCGATGCTCGTTAATCGTGCTAGTTTCGATCTAAAACGATGTATCCCGTTGTTTTGAGCCGGAATACAAGTTTTCGCGCAGGTCTGAGAGAAAAAGTTTACACCTTTTTCTCGTCTACTCTTCGACGACTTGTAAAATCGATGCTCGTGAATCTTGCTAGTTTCGATCTAAAACGATGTATCCCGTTGTTTTGAGCCGGAATACATGTTTTCGCGCAATTCTGAGAGAAAAAGTTTACACCTTTCTCTCGTCTACTCTTCGACGACTTGTAAAATCGATGCTCGTGAATCTTCATAGTTTCGCTCTAAAACAATGTATCCCTTTGTTTTGAGCCCGAATACGAGTTTTCGCGCAGTTCTGAGAGAAAAAGTTTACACCTTTCTCTCGTCTACTCTTCGACGACTTATAAAATCGATGCTCGTGAATCTTGCTAGTTTCAATCTAAAACGATGTATTCCGTTGGTTTGAGCCGGAATACAAGTTTTCGCGCAGTTCTGAGAGAAAAATTTACACCTTTCTCTCGTCTACTCTGCGACGACTTATAAAATCGATGCTCGTGAATCTTGCTAGTTTCGATCTAAAACGATATATCCCGTTGTTTTGAGCCGGAATACAAGTTTTCGCGCAGTTCTGAGAGAAACAGTTTACACCTTTCTCTCGTCTAATCTTCGGCGACTTGTAAAATCGATCCTCGTGAATCTTGATAGTTTCGATCTAAAACGATGTATCCCGTTGTTTTGAGCCGGAATACAAGTTTTCGCGCAGTTCTGAGAGAAAAAGTTTACACCTTTCTCTCGTCTACTCTTCGGCAACTTGTAAAATCGATCCTCGTGAATCTTGATAGTTTCGCTCTAAAACAATGTATCCCGTTGTTTTGAGCCGGAATACAAGTTTTCGCGCAGTTCTGAGAGAAAAAGTTTACACCTATCTCTCGTCTACTCTTCGACGACTTGTTAAATCGATGCTCGTGAATTTTGCGACTTTCGATCTAAAACGATGTATCCCGTTGTTTTGAGCCGGAATACAATTTTTCGCGCAGTTCTGAGAGAAAAAGTTTACACCTTTCTCTCGTCTACTCTTCGACGACTTGTAAAATCGATGCTCGTGAATCTTGATAGTTTCGATCTAAAACAATGTATTTCGTTGTTTTGAGCCAGAATACAAGTTTTCGCGCAGTTCTGAGAGAAAAATTTACACCTTTCTCTCGTCTACTCTGCGACGACTTGTAAAATCGATGCTCGTGAATCTTGCTAGTTTCGATCTAAAACGATGTATCCCGTTGTTTTGAGCCGGAATACAAGTTTTCGCGCAGTTCTGAGAGAAAACGTTTACACCTTTCTCTCGTCTACTCTTCGACGACTTGTAAAATCGATGCTCGTGAATCTTGATAGTTTCGATCTAAAACAATGTATTTCGTTGTTTTGAGCCAGAATACAAGTTTTCGCGCAGTTCTGAGAGAAAAATATACACCTTTCTCTCGTCTACTCTGCGACGACTTGTAAAATCGATGCTCGTGAATCTTGCTAGTTTCGATCTAAAACGATGTATCCCGTTGTTTTGAGCCGGAATACAAGTTTTCGCGCAGTTCTGAGCGAAAAAGTTTACACCTTTCTCTCGTCTACTCTTCGACGACTTGTAAAATCGATGCTCGTGAATCTTGATAGTTTCGCTCTAAAACGATGTATCCCGTTGTTTTGAGCCGGAATACAAGTTTTCGCGCAGTTCTGAGAGAAAAAGTTTACACCTTACTCTCGTCTACTCTTCGACGACTTGTAAAATCGATGCTCGTTAATTGTGCTAGTTTCGATCTAAAACGATGTATCCCGTTGTTTTGAGCCGGAATACAAGTTTTCGCGCAGTTCTGAGAGAAAAAGTTTACACCGTTCTCTCGTCTACTCTTCGTCGACTTGTAAAATCGATGCTCGTTAATCTTGCTAGTTTCGATCTAAAACGATGTATCCCGTTGTTTTGAGCCGGAATACAATTTTTCGCGCAGTTCTGAGAGAAAAAGTTTACACCTTTCTCTCGTCTACTCTTCGACGACTTGTTAAATCGATGCTCGTGAATTTTGCGACTTTCGATCTAAAACGATGTATCCCGTTGTTTTGAGCCGGAATACAATTTTTCGCGCAGTTCTGAGAGAAAAAGTTTACACCTTTCTCTCGTCAACTCTTCGACGACTTGTAAAATCGATGCTCGTGAATCTTGATAGTTTCGATCTAAAACAATGTATTTCGTTGTTTTGAGCCAGAATACAAGTTTTCGCGCAGTTCTGAGAGAAAAATTTACACCTTTCTCTCGTCTACTCTGCGACGACTTGTAAAATCGATGCTCGTGAATCTTGCTAGTTTCGATCTAAAACGATGTATCCCGTTGTTTTGAGCCGGAATACAAGTTTTCGCGCAGTTCTGAGAGAAAAAGTTTACACCTTTCTCTCGTCTACTCTTCGACGACTTGTAAAATCGATGCTCGTGAATCTTGATAGTTTCGCTCTAAAACAATGTATCCCTTTGTTTTGAGCCCGAATACGAGTTTTCGCGCAGTTCTGAGAGAAAAAGTTTACCACCTTTCTCTCGTCTACTCTTCGACGACTTGCAAAATCGATGCTCGTGAATCTTGATAGTTTCGATCTAAAACGATGTATCCCGTTGTTTTGAGCCGGAATACAAGTTTTCGCGCAGTTCTGAGAGAAAAAGTTTACACCTTTCTCTCGTCTACTCTTCGACGACTTGTAAAATCGATGCTCGTTAAACTTGCTAGTTTCGATCTAAAACGATGTATTCCGTTGGTTTGAGCCGGAATACAAGTTTTCGCGCAGTTCTGAGAGAAAATTTACACCTTTCTCTCGTCTACTCTGCGACGACTTATAAAATCGATGCTCGTGAATCTTGCTAGTTTCAATCTAAAACGATGTATTCCGTTGGTTTGAGCCGGAATACAAGTTTTCGCGCAGTTCTGAGAGAAAAATTTACACCTTTCTCTCGTCTACTCTGCGACGACTTATAAAATCGATGCTCGTGAATCTTGCTAGTTTCGATCTAAAACGATATATCCCGTTGTTTTGAGCCGGAATACAAGTTTTCGCGCAGTTCTGAGAGAAAAAGTTTACACCTTTCTCTCGTCTACTCTTCGGCGACTTGTAAAATCGATCCTCGTGAATCTTGATAGTTTCGATCTAAAACGATGTATCCCGTTGTTTTGAGCCGGAATACAAGTTTTCGCGCAGTTCTGAGAGAAAAAGTTTACACCTTTCTCTCGTCTACTCTTCGGCAACTTGTAAAATCGATCCTCGTGAATCTTGATAGTTTCGCTCTAAAACAATGTATCCCGTTGTTTTGAGCCGGAATACAAGTTTTCGCGCAGTTCTGAGAGAAAAAGTTTACACCTATCTCTCGTCTACTCTTCGACGACTTGTAAAATCGATGCTCGTTAATTGTGCTAGT
Source organism: Amblyomma americanum (assembly GCF_052857255.1). Lineage (NCBI taxonomy): Eukaryota > Metazoa > Arthropoda > Arachnida > Ixodida > Ixodidae > Amblyomma > Amblyomma americanum. The sequence goes on along the minus strand of NW_027526589.1, from coordinate 191,750 downwards.
TTCGATCTAAAACGATGTATCCCGTTGTTTTGAGCCGGAATACAAGTTTTCGCGCAGTTCTGAGAGAAAAAGTTTACACCTATCTCTCGTCTACTCTTCGACGACTTGTTAAATCGATGCTCGTGAATTTTGCGACTTTCGATCTAAAACGATGTATCCCGTTGTTTTGAGCCGGAATACAATTTTTCGCACAGTTCTGAGAGAAAAAGTTTACACCTTTCTCTCGTCTACTCTTCGACGACTTGTAAAATCGATGCTCGTGAATCTTGATAGCTTCGATCTAAAACAATGTATTTCGTTGTTTTGAGCCAGAATACAAGTTTTCGCGCAGTTCTGAGAGAAAAATTTACACCTTTCTCTCGTCTACTCTGCGACGACTTGTAAAATCGATGCTCGTGAATCTTGCTAGTTTCGATCTAAAACGATGAATCCCGTTGTTTTGAGCCGGAATACAAGTTTTCGAGCAGTTCTGAGCGAAAAAGTTTACACCTTTCTCTCGTCTACTCTTCGACGACTTGTAAAATCGATGCTCGTGAATCTTGATAGTTTCGCTCTAAAACAATGTATCCCTTTGTTTTGAGCCCGAATACGAGTTTTCGCGCAGTTCTGAGAGAAAAAGTTTACACCTTTCTCTCGTCTACTCTTCGACGACTTGTAAAATCGATGCTCGTTAATCGTGCTAGTTTCGATCTAAAACGATGTATCCCGTTGTTTTGAGCCGGAATACAAGTTTTCGCGCAGTTCTGAGAGAAAAAGTTAACACCTTTTTCTCGTCTACTCTTCGACGACTTGTAAAATCGATGCTCGTGAATCTTGCTACTTTCGATCTAAAACGATGTGTCCCGTTGTTTTGAGCCGGAATACAAGTTTTCGCGCAGTTCTGAAAGAAAAAGTTTACACCTTTCTCTCGTCTACTCTTCGACGACTTGTAAAATCGATGCTCGTGAATCTTGATAGTATCGCTCTAAAACGATGTATCCCGTTGTTTTGAGCCGGAATACAAGTTTTCGCGCAGTTCTGAGAGAAAAAGTTTACACCTTTCTCTCGTCTACTCTTCGACGACTTGCAAAATCGATGCTCGTGAATCTTGATAGTTTCGATCTAAAATGATGTATCCCGTTGTTTTTAGCCGGAATACAAGTTTTCGCGCAGTTCTGAGAGAAAAAGTTTACACCTTTCTCTCGTCTACTCTTCGACGACTTGTAAAATCGATGCTCGTTAAACTTGGTAGTTTCGATCTAAAACGATGTATTCCGTTGGTTTGAGCCGGAATACAAGTTTTCGCGCAGTTCTGAGAGAAAAATTTACACCTTTCTCTCGTCTACTCTGCGACGACTTATAAAATCGATGCTCGTGAATCTTGCTAGTTTCAATCTAAAACGATGTATCCCGTTGTTTTGAGCCGGAATACAAGTTTTCGCGCAGTTCTGAGAGAAAAATTTACACCTTTCTCTCGTCTACTCTTCGACGACTTGTAAAATCGATGCTCGTTAAACTTGCTAGTTTCGATCTAAAACGATGTATTCCGTTGGTTTGAGCCGGAATACAAGTTTTCGCGCAGTTCTGAGAGAAAAATTTACACCTTTCTCTCGTCTACTCTGCGACGACTTATAAAATCGATGCTCGTGAATCTTGCTAGTTTCGATCTAAAACGATGTATCCCGTTGTTTTGAGCCGGAATACAAGTTTTCGCGCAGTTCTGAGAGAAAAAGTTTACACCTTTCTCTCGTCTACTCTTCGGCAACTTGTAAAATCGATCCTCGTGAATCTTGATAGTTTCGCTCTAAAACAATGTATCCCGTTGTTTTGAGCCGGAATACAAGTTTTCGCGCAGTTCTGAGAGAAAAAGTTTACACCTATCTCTCGTCTACTCTTCGACGACTTGTAAAATCGATGCTCTTTAATTGTGCTAGTTTCGATCTAAAACGATGTATCCCGTTGTTTTGAGCCGGAATACAATTTTTCGCGCAGTTCTGAGAGAAAAAGTTTACACCTTTCTCTGGTCTACTCTTCGACGACTTGTAAAATCGATGCTCGTGAATCTTGATAGTTTCGATCTAAAACAATGTATTTCGTTGTTTTGAGCCAGAATACAAGTTTTCGCGCAGTTCTGAGAGAAAAATTTACACCTTTCTCTCGTCTACTCTGCGACGACTTGTAAAATCGATGCTCGTGAATCTTGCTAGTTTCAATCTAAAACGATGTATCCCGTTGTTTTGAGCCGGAATACAAGTTTTCGCGCAGTTCTGAGAGAAAAAGTTTACACCTTTCTCTCGTCTACTCTTCGACGACTTGTAAAATCGATGCTCGTGAATCTTGATAGTTTCGCTCTAAAACAATGTATCCCTTTGTTTTGAGCCAGAATACGAGTTTTCGCGCAGTTATGAGAGAAAAAGTTTACACCTTTCTCTCGTCTACTCTTCGACGACTTGTAAAATCGATGCTCGTTAATCGTGCTAGTTTCCATCTAAAACGATGTATCCCGTTGTTTTGAGCCGGAATACAAGTTTTCGCGCAGTTCTGAGAGAAAAAGTTTACACCTTTTTCTCGTCTACTCTTCGACGACTTGTAAAATCGATGCTCGTGAATCTTGCTACTTTCGATCTAAAACGATGTATCCCGTTGTTTTGAGCCGGAATACAAGTTTTCGCGCAGTTCTGAAAGAAAAAGTTTACACCTTTCTCTCGTCTACTCTTCGACGACTTGTAAAATCGATGCTCGTGAATCTTGATAGTATCGCTCTAAAACGATGTATCCCGTTGTTTTGAGCCGGAATACAAGTTTTCACGCAGTTCTGAGAGAAAAAGTTTACACCTTTCTCTCGTCTACTCTTCGACGACTTGCAAAATCGATGCTCGTGAATCTTGATAGTTTCGATCTAAAACGATGTATCCCGTTGTTTTGAGCCGGAATACAAGTTTTCGCGCAGTTCTGAGAGAAAAAGTTTACACCTTTCTCTCGTCTACTCTTCGACGACTTGTAAAATCGATGCTCGGTTAACTTGCTAGTTTCGATCTAAAACGATGTATTCCGTTGGTTTGAGCCGGAATACAAGTTTTCGCGCAGTTCTGAGAGAAAAATTTACACCTTTCTCTCGTCTACTCTGCGACGACTTATAAAATCGATGCTCGTGAATCTTGCTAGTTTCAATCTAAAACGATGTATCCCGTTGTTTTGAGCTGGAATACAAGTTTTCGCGCAGTTCTGAGAGAAAAAGTTTACACCTTTCTCTCGTCTACTCTTCGACGACTTGTAAAATCGATGCTCGTTAAACTTGCTAGTTTCGATCTAAAACGATGTATTCCGTTGGTTTGAGCCGGAATACAAGTTTTCGCGCAGTTCTGAGGGAAAATTTTACACCTTTCTCTCGTTACTCTTCGGCAACTTGTAAAGTCGATCCTCTTGAATCTTGATAGTTTCGCTCTAAAATAATGTATCCCGTTGTTTTGAGCCGGAATACAAGTTTTCGCGCAGTTCTGAGAGAAAAAGTTTACACCTATCTCTCGTCTACTCTTCGACGACTTGTAAAATCGATGCTCGTTAATTGTGCTAGTTTCGATCTAAAGCGATGTATCCCGTTGTTTTGAGCCGGATTACAAGTTTTCGGGCAGTTCTGAGAGAAAAAGTTTACACCTTTCTCTCGTCTACTCTTCGACGACTTGTAAAATCGATGCTCGTTAATCTTGCTAGTTTCGATCTAAAACGATGTATTCAGTTGTTTTGAGCCGGAATACAAGTTTTCGCGCAGTTCTGAGAGAAAAATTTTCACCTTTCTCTCGTCTACTCTTCGACGACTTGTAAAATCGATGCTCGTGAATTTTGATAGTTTCGCTCTAAAACAGTGTAAACCGTTGTTTTGAGCCGGAATACGAGTTTTCGCGCAGTTCTGAGAGAAAAAGTTTACACCTTTCTCTCGTCTACTCTTCGACGACTTGTAAAATCGATGCTCGTTAATCGTGCTAGTTTCGATGTAAAACGATGTATCCCGTTGATTTGAGCCGGAATACAAGTTTTCGCGCAGTTCTGAGACAAAAAGTTTACAGCTTTTTCTCGTCTACTCTTCGACGATTTGTAAAATCGATGCTCGCGAATTTTGCTTGTCTTGATCTAAAACGATGTATCCCATTGTTTTGAGCCGCAATACAAGTTTTCGCGCAGTTCTGAGAGAAAAAGTTTACACCTTTCTCTCGTCTACTCTTCGACGACTTGTAAAATCGATGCTCGTTAATCGTGCTAGTTTCGATCTAAAACGATGTATCCCGTTGTTTTGAGCCGGAATACAAGTTTTCGCGCAGTTCTGAGAGAAAAAGTTAACACCTTTTTCTCGTCTACTCTTCGACGACTTGTAAAATCGATGCTCGTGAATCTTGCTACTTTCGATCTAAAACGATGTGTCCCGTTGTTTTGAGCCGGAATACAAGTTTTCGCGCAGTTCTGAAAGAAAAAGTTTACACCTTTCTCTCGTCTACTCTTCGACGACTTGTAAAATCGATGCTCGTGAATCTTGATAGTATCGCTCTAAAACGATGTATCCCATTGTTTTGAGCCGCAATACAAGTTTTCGCGCAGTTCTGAGAGAAAAAGTTTACACCTTTCTCTCGTCTACTCTTCGACGACTTGTAAAATCGATGCTCGTTAATCGTGCTAGTTTCGATCTAAAACGATGTATCCCGTTGTTTTGAGCCGGAATACAAGTTTTCGCGCAGTTCTGAGAGAAAAAGTTTACACCTTTCTCTCGTCTACTCTTCGACGACTTGTAAAATCGATGCTCGGTTAACTTGCTAGTTTCGATCTAAAACGATGTATTCCGTTGGTTTGAGCCGGAATACAAGTTTTCGCGCAGTTCTGAGAGAAAAATTTACACCTTTCTCTCGTCTACTCTGCGACGACTTATAAAATCGATGCTCGTGAATCTTGCTAGTTTCAATCTAAAACGATGTATCCCGTTGTTTTGAGCTGGAATACAAGTTTTCGCGCAGTTCTGAGAGAAAAAGTTTACACCTTTCTCTCGTCTACTCTTCGACGACTTGTAAAATCGATGCTCGTTAAACTTGCTAGTTTCGATCTAAAACGATGTATTCCGTTGGTTTGAGCCGGAATACAAGTTTTCGCGCAGTTCTGAGGGAAAATTTTACACCTTTCTCTCGTTACTCTTCGGCAACTTGTAAAGTCGATCCTCTTGAATCTTGATAGTTTCGCTCTAAAATAATGTATCCCGTTGTTTTGAGCCGGAATACAAGTTTTCGCGCAGTTCTGAGAGAAAAAGTTTACACCTATCTCTCGTCTACTCTTCGACGACTTGTAAAATCGATGCTCGTTAATTGTGCTAGTTTCAATCTAAAGCGATGTATCCCGTTGTTTTGAGCCGGATTACAAGTTTTCGGGCAGTTCTGAGAGAAAAAGTTTACACCTTTCTCTCGTCTACTCTTCGACGACTTGTAAAATCGATGCTCGTTAATCTTGCTAGTTTCGATCTAAAACGATGTATTCAGTTGTTTTGAGCCGGAATACAAGTTTTCGCGCAGTTCTGAGAGAAAAATTTTCACCTTTCTCTCGTCTACTCTTCGACGACTTGTAAAATCGATGCTCGTGAATTTTGATAGTTTCGCTCTAAAACAGTGTAAACCGTTGTTTTGAGCCGGAATACGAGTTTTCGCGCAGTTCTGAGAGAAAAAGTTTACACCTTTCTCTCGTCTACTCTTCGACGACTTGTAAAATCGATGCTCGTTAATCGTGCTAGTTTCGATGTAAAACGATGTATCCCGTTGATTTGAGCCGGAATACAAGTTTTCGCGCAGTTCTGAGACAAAAAGTTTACAGCTTTTTCTCGTCTACTCTTCGACGATTTGTAAAATCGATGCTCGCGAATTTTGCTTGTCTTGATCTAAAACGATGTATCCCATTGTTTTGAGCCGCAATACAAGTTTTCGCGCAGTTCTGAGAGAAAAAGTTTACACCTTTCTCTCGTCTACTCTTCGACGACTTGTAAAATCGATGCTCGTTAATCGTGCTAGTTTCGATCTAAAACGATGTATCCCGTTGTTTTGAGCCGGAATACAAGTTTTCGCGCAGTTCTGAGAGAAAAAGTTAACACCTTTTTCTCGTCTACTCTTCGACGACTTGTAAAATCGATGCTCGTGAATCTTGCTACTTTCGATCTAAAACGATGTGTCCCGTTGTTTTGAGCCGGAATACAAGTTTTCGCGCAGTTCTGAAAGAAAAAGTTTACACCTTTCTCTCGTCTACTCTTCGACGACTTGTAAAATCGATGCTCGTGAATCTTGATAGTATCGCTCTAAAACGATGTATCCCATTGTTTTGAGCCGCAATACAAGTTTTCGCGCAGTTCTGAGAGAAAAAGTTTACACCTTTCTCTCGTCTACTCTTCGACGACTTGTAAAATCGATGCTCGTTAATCGTGCTAGTTTCGATCTAAAACGATGTATCCCGTTGTTTTGAGCCGGAATACAAGTTTTCGCGCAGTTCTGAGAGAAAAAGTTTACACCTTTCTCTCGTCTACTCTTCGACGACTTGTAAAATCGATGCTCGGTTAACTTGCTAGTTTCGATCTAAAACGATGTATTCCGTTGGTTTGAGCCGGAATACAAGTTTTCGCGCAGTTCTGAGAGAAAAATTTACACCTTTCTCTCGTCTACTCTGCGACGACTTATAAAATCGATGCTCGTGAATCTTGCTAGTTTCAATCTAAAACGATGTATCCCGTTGTTTTGAGCTGGAATACAAGTTTTCGCGCAGTTCTGAGAGAAAAAGTTTACACCTTTCTCTCGTCTACTCTTCGACGACTTGTAAAATCGATGCTCGTTAAACTTGCTAGTTTCGATCTAAAACGATGTATTCCGTTGGTTTGAGCCGGAATACAAGTTTTCGCGCAGTTCTGAGGGAAAATTTTACACCTTTCTCTCGTTACTCTTCGGCAACTTGTAAAGTCGATCCTCTTGAATCTTGATAGTTTCGCTCTAAAATAATGTATCCCGTTGTTTTGAGCCGGAATACAAGTTTTCGCGCAGTTCTGAGAGAAAAAGTTTACACCCTATCTCTCGTCTACTCTTCGACGACTTGTAAAATCGATGCTCGTTAATTGTGCTAGTTTCAATCTAAAGCGATGTATCCCGTTGTTTTGAGCCGGATTACAAGTTTTCGGGCAGTTCTGAGAGAAAAAGTTTACACCTTTCTCTCGTCTACTCTTCGACGACTTGTAAAATCGATGCTCGTTAATCTTGCTAGTTTCGATCTAAAACGATGTATTCAGTTGTTTTGAGCCGGAATACAAGTTTTCGCGCAGTTCTGAGAGAAAAATTTTCACCTTTCTCTCGTCTACTCTTCGACGACTTGTAAAATCGATGCTCGTGAATTTTGATAGTTTCGCTCTAAAACAGTGTAAACCGTTGTTTTGAGCCGGAATACGAGTTTTCGCGCAGTTCTGAGAGAAAAAGTTTACACCTTTCTCTCGTCTACTCTTCGACGACTTGTAAAATCGATGCTCGTTAATCGTGCTAGTTTCGATGTAAAACGATGTATCCCGTTGATTTGAGCCGGAATACAAGTTTTCGCGCAGTTCTGAGACAAAAAGTTTACAGCTTTTTCTCGTCTACTCTTCGACGATTTGTAAAATCGATGCTCGCGAATTTTGCTTGTCTTGATCTAAAACGATGTATCCCATTGTTTTGAGCCGCAATACAAGTTTTCGCGCAGTTCTGAGAGAAAAAGTTTACACCTTTCTCTCGTCTACTCTTCGACGACTTGTAAAATCGATGCTCGTTAATCGTGCTAGTTTCGATCTAAAACGATGTATCCCGTTGTTTTGAGCCGGAATACAAGTTTTCGCGCAGTTCTGAGAGAAAAAGTTAACACCTTTTTCTCGTCTACTCTTCGACGACTTGTAAAATCGATGCTCGTGAATCTTGCTACTTTCGATCTAAAACGATGTGTCCCGTTGTTTTGAGCCGGAATACAAGTTTTCGCGCAGTTCTGAAAGAAAAAGTTTACACCTTTCTCTCGTCTACTCTTCGACGACTTGTAAAATCGATGCTCGTGAATCTTGATAGTATCGCTCTAAAACGATGTATCCCGTTGTTTTGAGCCGGAATACAAGTTTTCGCGCAGTTCTGAGAGAAAAAGTTTACACCTTTCTCTCGTCTACTTTCGACGACTTGCAAAATCGATGCTCGTGAATCTTGATAGTTTCGATCTAAAATGATGTATCCCGTTGTTTTTAGCCGGAATACAAGTTTTCGCGCAGTTCTGAGAGAAAAAGTTTACACCTATCTCTCGTCTACTCTTCGACGACTTGTAAAATCGATGCTCTTTAATTGTGCTAGTTTCGATCTAAAACGATGTATCCCGTTGTTTTGAGCCGGAATACAATTTTTCGCGCAGTTCTGAGAGAAAAAGTTTACACCTTTCTCTCGTCTACTCTTCGACGACTTGTAAAATCGATGCTCGTGAATCTTGATAGTTTCGATCTAAAACAATGTATTTCGTTGTTTTGAGCCAGAATACAAGTTTTCGCGCAGTTCTGAGAGAAAAATTTACACCTTTTTCTCGTCAACTCTTCGACGACTTGTAAAATCGATGCTCGTGAATCTTGCTACTTTCGATCTAAAACGATGTATCCCGTTGTTTTGAGCCGGAATACAAGTTTTCACGCAGTTCTGAGAGAAAAAGTTTACACCTTTCTCTCGTCTACTCTTCGACGACTTGCAAAATCGATGCTCGTGAATCTTGATAGTTTCGATCTAAAACGATGTATCCCGTTGTTTTGAGCCGGAATACAAGTTTTCGCGCAGTTCTGAGAGAAAAAGTTTACACCTTTCTCTCGTCTACTCTTCGACGACTTGTAAAATCGATGCTCGGTTAACTTGCTAGTTTCGATCTAAAACGATGTATTCCGTTGGTTTGAGCCGGAATACAAGTTTTCGCGCAGTTCTGAGAGAAAAATTTACACCTTTCTCTCGTCTACTCTGCGACGACTTATAAAATCGATGCTCGTGAATCTTGCTAGTTTCAATCTAAAACGATGTATCCCCGTTGTTTTGAGCTGGAATACAAGTTTTCGCGCAGTTCTGAGAGAAAAAGTTTACACCTTTCTCTCGTCTACTCTTCGACGACTTGTAAAATCGATGCTCGTTAAACTTGCTAGTTTCGATCTAAAACGATGTATTCCGTTGGTTTGAGCCGGAATACAAGTTTTCGCGCAGTTCTGAGGGAAAATTTTACACCTTTCTCTCGTTACTCTTCGGCAACTTGTAAAGTCGATCCTCTTGAATCTTGATAGTTTCGCTCTAAAATAATGTATCCCGTTGTTTTGAGCCGGAATACAAGTTTTCGCGCAGTTCTGAGAGAAAAAGTTTACACCTATCTCTCGTCTACTCTTCGACGACTTGTAAAATCGATGCTCGTTAATTGTGCTAGTTTCGATCTAAAGCGATGTATCCCGTTGTTTTGAGCCGGATTACAAGTTTTCGGGCAGTTCTGAGAGAAAAAGTTTACACCTTTCTCTCGTCTACTCTTCGACGACTTGTAAAATCGATGCTCGTTAATCTTGCTAGTTTCGATCTAAAACGATGTATTCAGTTGTTTTGAGCCGGAATACAAGTTTTCGCGCAGTTCTGAGAGAAAAAGTTTCACCTTTCTCTCGTCTACTCTTCGACGACTTGTAAAATCGATGCTCGTGAATTTTGATAGTTTCGCTCTAAAACAGTGTAAACCGTTGTTTTGAGCCGGAATACGAGTTTTCGCGCAGTTCTGAGAGAAAAAGTTTACACCTTTCTCTCGTCTACTCTTCGACGACTTGTAAAATCGATGCTCGTTAATCGTGCTAGTTTCGATGTAAAACGATGTATCCCGTTGATTTGAGCCGGAATACAAGTTTTCGCGCAGTTCTGAGACAAAAAGTTTACAGCTTTTTCTCGTCTACTCTTCGACGATTTGTAAAATCGATGCTCGCGAATTTTGCTTGTCTTGATCTAAAACGATGTATCCCATTGTTTTGAGCCGCAATACAAGTTTTCGCGCAGTTCTGAGAGAAAAAGTTTACACCTTTCTCTCGTCTACTCTTCGACGACTTGTAAAATCGATGCTCGTTAATCGTGCTAGTTTCGATCTAAAACGATGTATCCCGTTGTTTTGAGCCGGAATACAAGTTTTCGCGCAGTTCTGAGAGAAAAAGTTAACACCTTTTTCTCGTCTACTCTTCGACGACTTGTAAAATCGATGCTCGTGAATCTTGCTACTTTCGATCTAAAACGATGTGTCCCGTTGTTTTGAGCCGGAATACAAGTTTTCGCGCAGTTCTGAAAGAAAAAGTTTACACCTTTCTCTCGTCTACTCTTCGACGACTTGTAAAATCGATGCTCGTGAATCTTGATAGTATCGCTCTAAAACGATGTATCCCGTTGTTTTGAGCCGGAATACAAGTTTTCGCGCAGTTCTGAGAGAAAAAGTTTACACCTTTCTCTCGTCTACTCTTCGACGACTTGCAAAATCGATGCTCGTGAATCTTGATAGTTTCGATCTAAAATGATGTATCCCGTTGTTTTTAGCCGGAATACAAGTTTTCGCGCAGTTCTGAGAGAAAAAGTTTACACCTATCTCTCGTCTACTCTTCGACGACTTGTAAAATCGATGCTCTTTAATTGTGCTAGTTTCGATCTAAAACGATGTATCCCGTTGTTTTGAGCCGGAATACAATTTTTCGCGCAGTTCTGAGAGAAAAAGTTTACACCTTTCTCTCGTCTACTCTTCGACGACTTGTAAAATCGATGCTCGTGAATCTTGATAGTTTCGATCTAAAACAATGTATTTCGTTGTTTTGAGCCAGAATACAAGTTTTCGCGCAGTTCTGAGAGAAAAATTTACACCTTTTTCTCGTCAACTCTTCGACGACTTGTAAAATCGATGCTCGTGAATCTTGCTACTTTCGATCTAAAACGATGTATCCCGTTGTTTTGAGCCGGAATACAAGTTTTCGCGCAGTTCTGAAAGAAAAAGTTTACACCTTTCTCTCGTCTACTCTTCGACGACTTGTAAAATCGATGCTCGTGAATCTTGATAGTATCGCTCTAAAACGATGTATCCCGTTGTTTTGAGCCGGAATACAAGTTTTCACGCAGTTCTGAGAGAAAAAGTTTACACCTTTCTCTCGTCTACTCTTCGACGACTTGCAAAATCGATGCTCGTGAATCTTGATAGTTTCGATCTAAAACGATGTATCCCGTTGTTTTGAGCCGGAATACAAGTTTTCGCGCAGTTCTGAGAGAAAAAGTTTACACCTTTCTCTCGTCTACTCTTCGACGACTTGTAAAATCGATGCTCGGTTAACTTGCTAGTTTCGATCTAAAACGATGTATTCCGTTGGTTTGAGCCGGAATACAAGTTTTCGCGCAGTTCTGAGAGAAAAATTTACACCTTTCTCTCGTCTACTCTGCGACGACTTATAAAATCGATGCTCGTGAATCTTGCTAGTTTCAATCTAAAACGATGTATCCCGTTGTTTTGAGCTGGAATACAAGTTTTCGCGCAGTTCTGAGAGAAAAAGTTTACACCTTTCTCTCGTCTACTCTTCGACGACTTGTAAAATCGATGCTCGTTAAACTTGCTAGTTTCGATCTAAAACGATGTATTCCGTTGGTTTGAGCCGGAATACAAGTTTTCGCGCAGTTCTGAGAAAAATTTACACCTTTCTCTCGTCTACTCTGCGACGACTTATAAAATCGATGCTCGTGAATCTTGCTAGTTTCGATCTAAAACGATGTATCCCGTTGTTTTGAGCCGGAATACAAGTTTTCGCGCAGTTCTGAGGGAAAATTTTACACCTTTCTCTCGTTACTCTTCGGCAACTTGTAAAGTCGATCCTCTTGAATCTTGATAGTTTCGCTCTAAAACAATGTATCCCGTTGTTTTGAGCCGGAATACAAGTTTTCGCGCAGTTCTGAGAGAAAAAGTTTACACCTATCTCTCGTCTACTCTTCGACGACTTGTAAAATCGATGCTCGTTAATTGTGCTAGTTTCGATCTAAAACGATGTATCCCGTTGTTTTGAGCCGGATTACAAGTTTTCGGGCAGTTCTGAGAGAAAAAGTTTACACCTTTCTCTCGTCTACTCTTCGACGACTTGTAAAATCGATGCTCGTTAATCTTGCTAGTTTCGATCTAAAACGATGTATTCAGTTGTTTTGAGCCGGAATACAAGTTTTCGCGCAGTTCTGAGAGAAAAATTTTCACCTTTCTCTCGTCTACTCTTCGACGTCTTGTAAAATCGATGCTCGTGAATTTTGATAGTTTCGCTCTAAAACAGTGTAAACCGTTGTTTTGAGCCGGAATACGAGTTTTCGCGCAGTTCTGAGAGAAAAAGTTTACACCTTTCTCTCGTCTACTCTTCGACGACTTGTAAAATCGATGCTCGTTAATCGTGCTAGTTTCGATGTAAAACGATGTATCCCGTTGATTTGAGCCGGAATACAAGTTTTCGCGCAGTTCTGAGACAAAAAGTTTACAGCTTTTTCTCGTCTACTCTTCGACGATTTGTAAAATCGATGCTCGCGAATTTTGCTTGTCTTGATCTAAAACGATGTATCCCATTGTTTTGAGCCGCAATACAAGTTTTCGCGCAGTTCTGAGAGAAAAAGTTTACACCTTTCTCTCGTCTACTCTTCGACGACTTGTTAAATTAATGCTGGTGAATTTTGCTACTTTCGATCTAAAACGATGTATCCCGTTGTTTTGAGCCGGAATACAAGTTTTCGCGCAGTTCTGAGAGAAAAAATTTACACCTTTCTCTCGTCTACTCTTCGACGACTTGTAAAATTGATGCTCGTGAATTTTGCTAGTTTCGATCTAAAACGATGTATCCTGTTGTTTTGAGCTGGAATACAAGTTTTCGCGCAGTTCTGAGAGAAAAAGTTTACACCTTTCTCTCGTCTACTCTTCGACGACTTGTTAAATCGATGCTCGTGAATTTTGCTACTTTTGATCTAAAACGATGTATCCCGTTGTTTTGAGCCGAAATACAATTTTTCGCGCAGTTCTGAGAGAAAAAGTTTACACCTTTCTCTCGTCTACTCTTCGACGACTTGTAAAATCGATGCTCGTGAATCTTGATAGTTTCGATCTAAAACGATGTATTCCGTTGTTTTGAGCCGGAATACAAGTTTTCGCGCAGTTCTGAGAGAAAAATTTACACCTTTCTCTCGTCTACTCTGCGACGACTTGTAAAATCGATGCTCGTGAATCTTGCTAGTTTTGATCTAAAACGATGTATCCCGTTGTTTTGAGCCGGAATACAAGTTTTCGCGCAGTTCTGAGAGAAAAAGTTTACACCTTTCTCTCGTCTACTCTTCGACGACTTGTAAAATCGATGCTGGTGAATCTTGATAGTTTCGTTCTAAAACAATGTATCCCGTTGTTTTGAGACGGAATACGAGTTTTCGCGCAGTTCTGAGAGAAAACGTTTACCCCTTTCTCTCGTCTACTCTTCGACGACTACTAAAATCGATGCTCGTGAATCTTGCTTGTTTTGATCTAAAACGATGTAACCCATTGCTTTGAGCCGGAATACAAGTTTTTGCGCAGTTCTGAGAGATAAAGTTTACACCTTTCTCTCGTCTACTCTTCGACGACTTGTAAAATCGATGCTCTGAATCTTGCTAGTTTCGATCTAAAACGATGTATCCCGTTGTTTTGAGCCGGAATACAAGTTTTCGCGCAGTTCTAAGAGAAAAAGTTTACATCTTTCTCTCGTCTACTCTTCGACGACTTGTAAAATCGATGCTCGTGAATCTTGATAGTTTCGCTCTAAAACAGTGTAAACCGTTGTTTTGAGCCGGAATACGAGTTTTCGCGCAGTTCTGAGAGAAAAAGTTTACATCTTTCTCTCGTCTACTCTTCGACGACTTGTAAAATCGATGCTCGTGAATCTTGATAGTTTCGATCTAAAACGAAGTATCCCGTTGTTTTGAGCCGGAATACGTGTTTTCGCGCAGTTCTGAGAGAAAACGTTTACACCTTTCTCTCGTCCACTCTTCGACGACTTGTAAAATCGATGCTCGTTAATCGTGCTAGTTTCGATGTAAAACGATGTATCCTGTTGTTTTGAGCTGGAATACAAGTTTTCGCGCAGTTCTGAGAGAAAAAGTTTACACCTTTCTCTCGTCTACTCTTCGACGACTTGTTAAATCGATGCTCGTGAATTTTGCTACTTTTGATCTAAAACGATGTATCCCGTTGTTTTGAGCCGAAATACAATTTTTCGCGCAGTTCTGAGAGAAAAAGTTTACACCTTTCTCTCGTCTACTCTTCGACGACTTGTAAAATCGATGCTCGTGAATCTTGATAGTTTCGATCTAAAACGATGTATTCCGTTGTTTTGAGCCGGAATACAAGTTTTCGCGCAGTTCTGAGAGAAAAATTTACACCTTTCTCTCGTCTACTCTGCGACGACTTGTAAAATCAATGCTCGTGAATCTTGCTAGTTTCGATCTAAAACGATGTATCCCGTTGTTTTGAGCCGGAATACAAGTTTTCGCGCAGTTCTGAGAGAAAAAGTTTACACCTTTCTCTCGTCTACTCTTCGACGACTTGTAAAATCGATGCTGGTGAATCTTGATAGTTTCGTTCTAAAACAATGTATCCCGTTGTTTTGAGACGGAATACGAGTTTTCGCGCAGTTCTGAGAGAAAACGTTTACCCCTTTCTCTCGTCTACTCTTCGACGACTTGTAAAATCGATGCTCGTTAATCGTGCTAGTTTCGATCTAAAACGATGTATCCCGTTGTTTCGAGCCGGAATACAAGTTTTAGCGCAGTTCTGAGAGAAAAAGTTTACACCTTTCTCTCGTCTACTCTTCGACGACTTGTAAAATCGATGCTCGTTAAACTTGCTAGTTTCGATCTAAAACGATGTATTCCGTTGGTTTGAGCCGGAATACAAGTTTTCGCGCAGTTCTGAGAGAAAAATTTACACCTTTCTCTCGTCTACTCTGCGACGACTTATAAAATCGATGCTCGTGAATCTTGCTAGTTTCAATCTAAAACGATGTATCCCGTTGTTTTGAGCCGGAATACAAGTTTTCGCGCAGTTCTGAGAGAAAAAGTTTACACCTTTCTCTCGTCTACTCTTCGACGACTTGTAAAATCGATGCTCGTTAAACTTGCTAGTTTCGATCTAAAACGATGTATTCCGTTGGTTTGAGCCGGAATACAAGTTTTCGCGCAGTTCTGAGAGAAAAATTTACACCTTTCTCTCGTCTACTCTGCGACGACTTATAAAATCGATGCTCGTGAATCTTGCTAGTTTCGATCTAAAACGATGTATCCCGTTGTTTTGAGCCGGAATACAAGTTTTCGCGCAGTTCTGAGAGAAAAAGTTTACACCTTTCTCTCGTCTACTCTTCGGCAACTTGTAAAATCGATCCTCGTGAATCTTGATAGTTTCGCTCTAAAACAATGTATCCCGTTGTTTTGAGCCGGAATACAAGTTTTCGCGCAGTTCTGAGAGAAAAAGTTTACACCTATCTCTCGTCTACTCTTCGACGACTTGTAAAATCGATGCTCTTTAATTGTGCTAGTTTCGATCTAAAACGATGTATCCCGTTGTTTTGAGCCGGAATACAATTTTTCGCGCAGTTCTGAGAGAAAAAGTTTACACCTTTCTCTCGTCTACTCTTCGACGACTTGTAAAATCGATGCTCGTGAATCTTGATAGTTTCGATCTAAAACAATGTATTTCGTTGTTTTGAGCCAGAATACAAGTTTTCGCGCAGTTCTGAGAGAAAAATTTACACCTTTCTCTCGTCTACTCTGCGACGACTTGTAAAATCGATGCTCGTGAATCTTGCTAGTTTCAATCTAAAACGATGTATCCCGTTGTTTTGAGCCGGAATACAAGTTTTCGCGCAGTTCTGAGAGAAAAAGTTTACACCTTTCTCTCGTCTACTCTTCGACGACTTGTAAAATCGATGCTCGTGAATCTTGATAGTTTCGCTCTAAAACAATGTATCCCTTTGTTTTGAGCCAGAATACGAGTTTTCGCGCAGTTATGAGAGAAAAAGTTTACACCTTTCTCCCGTCTACTCTTCGACGACTTGTAAAATCGATGCTCGTTAATCGTGCTAGTTTCGATCTAAAACAATGTATCCCGTTGTTTTGAGCCGGAATACAAGTTTTCGCGCAGTTCTGAGAGAAAAAGTTTACACCTTTTTCTCGTCTACTCTTCGACGACTTGTAAAATCGATGCTCGTGAATCTTGCTACTTTCGATCTAAAACGATGTATCCCGTTGTTTTGAGCCGGAATACAAGTTTTCGCGCAGTTCTGAAAGAAAAATTTTACACCTTTCTCTCGTCTACTCTTCGACGACTTGTAAAATCGATGCTCGTGAATCTTGATAGTATCGCTCTAAAACGATGTATCCCGTTGTTTTGAGCCGGAATACAAGTTTTCACGCAGTTCTGAGAGAAAAAGTTTACACCTTTCTCTCGTCTACTCTTCGACGACTTGCAAAATCGATGCTCGTGAATCTTGATAGTTTCGATCTAAAACGATGTATCCCGTTGTTTTGAGCCGGAATACAAGTTTTCGCGCAGTTCTGAGAGAAAAAGTATACACCTTTCTCTCGTCTACTCTTCGACGACTTGTAAAATCGATGCTCGGTTAACTTGCTAGTTTCGATCTAAAACGATGTATTCCGTTGGTTTGAGCCGGAATACAAGTTTTCGCGCAGTTCTGAGAGAAAAATTTACACCTTTCTCTCGTCTACTCTGCGACGACTTATAAAATCGATGCTCGTGAATCTTGCTAGTTTCAATCTAAAACGATGTATCCCGTTGTTTTGAGCTGGAATACAAGTTTTCGCGCAGTTCTGAGAGAAAAAGTTTACACCTTTCTCTCGTCTACTCTTCGACGACTTGTAAAATCGATGCTCGTTAAACTTGCTAGTTTCGATCTATAACGATGTATTCCGTTGGTTTGAGCCGGAATACAAGTTTTCGCGCAGTTCTGAGAAAAATTTACACCTTTCTCTCGTCTACTCTGCGACGACTTATAAAATCGATGCTCGTGAATCTTGCTAGTTTCGATCTAAAACGATGTATCCCGTTGTTTTGAGCCGGAATACAAGTTTTCGCGCAGTTCTGAGGGAAAATTTTACACCTTTCTCTCGTTACTCTTCGGCAACTTGTAAAGTCGATCCTCTTGAATCTTGATAGTTTCGCTCTAAAACAATGTATCCCGTTGTTTTGAGCCGGAATACAAGTTTTCGCGCAGTTCTGAGAGAAAAAGTTTACACCTATCTCTCGTCTACTCTTCGACGACTTGTAAAATCGATGCTCGTTAATTGTGCTAGTTTCGATCTAAAACGATGTATCCCGTTGTTTTGAGCCGGATTACAAGTTTTCGGGCAGTTCTGAGAGAAAAAGTTTACACCTTTCTCTCGTCTACTCTTCGACGACTTGTAAAATCGATGCTCGTTAATCTTGCTAGTTTCGATCTAAAACGATGTATTCAGTTGTTTTGAGCCGGAATACAAGTTTTCGCGCAGTTCTGAGAGAAATATTTTCACCTTTCTCTCGTCTACTCTTCGACGACTTGTAAAATCGATGCTCGTGAATTTTGATAGTTTCGCTCTAAAACAGTGTAAACCGTTGTTTTGAGCCGGAATACGAGTTTTCGCGCAGTTCTGAGAGAAAAAGTTTACACCTTTCTCTCGTCTACTCTTCGACGACTTGTAAAATCGATGCTCGTTAATCGTGCTAGTTTCGATGTAAAACGATGTATCCCGTTGATTTGAGCCGGAATACAAGTTTTCGCGCAGTTCTGAGACAAAAAGTTTACAGCTTTTTCTCGTCTACTCTTCGACGATTTGTAAAATCGATGCTCGCGAATTTTGCTTGTCTTGATCTAAAACGATGTATCCCATTGTTTTGAGCCGCAATACAAGTTTTCGCGCAGTTCTGAGAGAAAAAGTTTACACCTTTCTCTCGTCTACTCTTCGACGACTTGTTAAATTAATGCTGGTGAATTTTGCTACTTTCGATCTAAAACGATGTATCCCGTTGTTTTGAGCCGGAATACAAGTTTTCGCGCAGTTCTGAGAGAAAAAATTTACACCTTTCTCTCGTCTACTCTTCGACGACTTGTAAAATTGATGCTCGTGAATTTTGCTAGTTTCGATCTAAAACGATGTATCCTGTTGTTTTGAGCTGGAATACAAGTTTTCGCGCAGTTCTGAGAGAAAAAGTTTACACCTTTCTCTCGTCTACTCTTCGACGACTTGTTAAATCGATGCTCGTGAATTTTGCTACTTTTGATCTAAAACGATGTATCCCGTTGTTTTGAGCCGAAATACAATTTTTCGCGCAGTTCTGAGAGAAAAAGTTTACACCTTTCTCTCGTCTACTCTTCGACGACTTGTAAAATCGATGCTCGTGAATCTTGATAGTTTCGATCTAAAACGATGTATTCCGTTGTTTTGAGCCGGAATACAAGTTTTCGCGCAGTTCTGAGAGAAAAATTTACACCTTTCTCTCGTCTACTCTGCGACGACTTGTAAAATCGATGCTCGTGAATCTTGCTAGTTTTGATCTAAAACGATGTATCCCGTTGTTTTGAGCCGGAATACAAGTTTTCGCGCAGTTCTGAGAGAAAAAGTTTACACCTTTCTCTCGTCTACTCTTCGACGACTTGTAAAATCGATGCTGGTGAATCTTGATAGTTTCGTTCTAAAACAATGTATCCCGTTGTTTTGAGACGGAATACGAGTTTTCGCGCAGTTCTGAGAGAAAACGTTTACCCCTTTCTCTCGTCTACTCTTCGACGACTACTAAAATCGATGCTCGTGAATCTTGCTTGTTTTGATCTAAAACGATGTAACCCATTGCTTTGAGCCGGAATACAAGTTTTTGCGCAGTTCTGAGAGAAAAAGTTTACACCTTTCTCTCGTCTACTCTTCGACGACTTGTAAAATCGATGCTCTGAATCTTGCTAGTTTCGATCTAAAACGATGTATCCCGTTGTTTTGAGCCGGAATACAAGTTTTCGCGCAGTTCTGAGAGAAAAAGTTTACATCTTTCTCTCGTCTACTCTTCGACGACTTGTAAAATCGATGCTCGTGAATCTTGATAGTTTCGCTCTAAAACAGTGTAAACCGTTGTTTTGAGCCGGAATACGAGTTTTCGCGCAGTTCTGAGAGAAAAAGTTTACATCTTTCTCTCGTCTACTCTTCGACGACTTGTAAAATCGATGCTCGTGAATCTTGATAGTTTCGATCTAAAACGAAGTATCCCGTTGTTTTGAGCCGGAATACGTGTTTTCGCGCAGTTCTGAGAGAAAAAGTTTACACCTTTCTCTCGTCTACTCTTCGACGACTTGTAAAATCGATGCTCGTTAATCGTGCTAGTTTCGATGTAAAACGATGTATCCTGTTGTTTTGAGCTGGAATACAAGTTTTCGCGCAGTTCTGAGAGAAAAAGTTTACACCTTTCTCTCGTCTACTCTTCGACGACTTGTTAAATCGATGCTCGTGAATTTTGCTACTTTTGATCTAAAACGATGTATCCCGTTGTTTTGAGCCGAAATACAATTTTTCGCGCAGTTCTGAGAGAAAAAGTTTACACCTTTCTCTCGTCTACTCTTCGACGACTTGTAAAATCGATGCTCGTGAATCTTGATAGTTTCGATCTAAAACGATGTATTCCGTTGTTTTGAGCCGGAATACAAGTTTTCGCGCAGTTCTGAGAGAAAAATTTACACCTTTCTCTCGTCTACTCTGCGACGACTTGTAAAATCAATGCTCGTGAATCTTGCTAGTTTCGATCTAAAACGATGTATCCCGTTGTTTTGAGCCGGAATACAAGTTTTCGCGCAGTTCTGAGAGAAAAAGTTTACACCTTTCTCTCGTCTACTCTTCGACGACTTGTAAAATCGATGCTGGTGAATCTTGATAGTTTCGTTCTAAAACAATGTATCCCGTTGTTTTGAGACGGAATACAAGTTTTCGCGCAGTTCTGAGAGAAAACGTTTACCCCTTTATCTCGTCTACTCTTCGACGACTTGTAAAATCGATGCTCGTTAATCGTGCTAGTTTCGATCTAAAACGATGTATCCCGTTGTTTCGAGCCGGAATACAAGTTTTAGCGCAGTTCTGAGAGAAAAAGTTTACCCCTTTTTCTCGTCTACTTTTCGACGACTTGTAAAATCGATGCTCGTGAATCTTGCTAGTTTCGATCTAAAACGGTGTATCCCGTTGTTTTGAGCCGGAATACAAGTTTTCGCGCAGTTCTGAGAGAAAAAGTTTACATCTTTCTCTCGTCTACTCTTCGACGACTTGTAGAATCGATGCTCGTGAATCTTGATAGTATCGCTCTAAAACGATGTATCCCGTTGTTTTGAGCCGGAATACAAGTTTTCGCGCAGTTCTGAGAGAAAAAGTTTACACCTTTCTCTCGTCTGCTCTTCGACGACTTGTAAAATCGATGCTCGTGAATCTTGCTAGTTTCGATCTAAAACGATGTATCCCATTGCTTTCAGCCGGAATACAAGTTTTTGCGCAGTTCTGAGAGAAAAAGTTTACACCTTTCTCTCGTCTACTCTTCGACGACTTGTAAAATCGATGCTCATGAATCTTGATAGTTTCGCTCTAAAACAGTGTAAACCGTTGTTTTGAGCCGGAATACGAGTTTTCGCGCAGTTCTGAGAGAAAAAGTTTACACCTTTCTCTCGTCTACTCTTCGACGACTTGTAAAATCGATGCTCGTTAATCATGCTAGTTTCGATGTAAAACGATGTATCCCGTTGATATGAGCCGGAATACAAGTTTTCGCGCAGTTCTGAGACAAAAAGTTTACACCTTTCTCTCGTCTACTCTTCGACGACTTGTAAAATCGATGCTCGTTAATCGTGCTAGTTTCGATCTAAAACGATGTATCCCGTTGTTTCGAGCCGGAATACAAGTTTTAGCGCAGTTCTGAGAGAAAAAGTTTACACCTTTTTCTCGTCTACTTTTCGACGACTTGTAAAATCGATGCTCGTGAATCTTGCTAGTTTCAATCTAAAACGGTGTATCCCGTTGTTTTGAGCCGGAATACAAGTTTTCGCGCAGTTCTGAGAGAAAAAGTTTACATCTTTCTCTCGTCTACTCTTCGACGACTTGTAGAATCGATGCTCGTGAATCTTGCTAGTTTCGATCTAAAACGATGTATCCCGTTGTTTTGAGCCGGAATACAAGTTTTCGCGCAGTTCTGAGAGAAAAAGTTTACACCTTTCTCTCTTCTACTCTTCGACGACTTGTAAAATCGATGCTCGTGAATCTTGATAGTTTCGATCTAAAACGATGTATTCCGTTGTTTTGAGCCGGAATACAAGTTTTCGCGCAGTTCTGAGAGAAAAATTTACACCTTTCTCTCGTCTACACTGCGACGACTTGTAAAATCGATGCTCGTGAATCTTGCTAGTTTCGATCTAAAACGATGTATTCCGTTGTTTTGAGCCGGAATACAAGTTTTCGCGCAGTTCTGAGAGAAAAATTTACACCTTTCTCTCGTCTACTCTGCGACGACTTGTAAAATCGATGCTCGTGAATCTTGCTAGTTTTGATCTAAAACGATGTATCCCGTTGTTTTGAGCCGGAATACAAGTTTTCGCGCAGTTCTGAGAGAAAAAGTTTACACCTTTCTCTCGTCTACTCTTCGACGACTTGTAAAATCGATGCTGGTGAATCTTGATAGTTTCGTTCTAAAACAATGTATCCCGTTGTTTTGAGACGGAATACGAGTTTTCGCGCAGTTCTGAGAGAAAACGTTTACCCCTTTCTCTCGTCTACTCTTCGACGACTACTAAAATCGATGCTCGTGAATCTTGCTTGTTTTGATCTAAAACGATGTAACCCATTGCTTTGAGCCGGAATACAAGTTTTTGCGCAGTTCTGAGAGAAAAAGTTTACACCTTTCTCTCGTCTACTCTTCGACGACTTGTAAAATCGATGCTCTGAATCTTGCTAGTTTCGATCTAAAACGATGTATCCCGTTGTTTTGAGCCGGAATACAAGTTTTCGCGCAGTTCTGAGAGAAAAAGTTTACATCTTTCTCTCGTCTACTCTTCGACGACTTGTAAAATCGATGCTCGTGAATCTTGATAGTTTCGCTCTAAAACAGTGTAAACCGTTGTTTTGAGCCGGAATACGAGTTTTCGCGCAGTTCTGAGAGAAAAAGTTTACATCTTTCTCTCGTCTACTCTTCGACGACTTGTAAAATCGATGCTCGTGAATCTTGATAGTTTCGATCTAAAACGAAGTATCCCGTTGTTTTGAGCCGGAATACGTGTTTTCGCGCAGTTCTGAGAGAAAAAGTTTACACCTTTCTCTCGTCTACTCTTCGACGACTTGTAAAATCGATGCTCGTTAATCGTGCTAGTTTCGATGTAAAACGATGTATCCTGTTGTTTTGAGCTGGAATACAAGTTTTCGCGCAGTTCTGAGAGAAAAAGTTTACACCTTTCTCTCGTCTACTCTTCGACGACTTGTTAAATCGATGCTCGTGAATTTTGCTACTTTTGATCTAAAACGATGTATCCCGTTGTTTTGAGCCGAAATACAATTTTTCGCGCAGTTCTGAGAGAAAAAGTTTACACCTTTCTCTCGTCTACTCTTCGACGACTTGTAAAATCGATGCTCGTGAATCTTGATAGTTTCGATCTAAAACGATGTATTCCGTTGTTTTGAGCCGGAATACAAGTTTTCGCGCAGTTCTGAGAGAAAAATTTACACCTTTCTCTCGTCTACTCTGCGACGACTTGTAAAATCAATGCTCGTGAATCTTGCTAGTTTCGATCTAAAACGATGTATCCCGTTGTTTTGAGCCGGAATACAAGTTTTCGCGCAGTTCTGAGAGAAAAAGTTTACACCTTTCTCTCGTCTACTCTTCGACGACTTGTAAAATCGATGCTGGTGAATCTTGATAGTTTCGTTCTAAAACAATGTATCCCGTTGTTTTGAGACGGAATACGAGTTTTCGCGCAGTTCTGAGAGAAAACGTTTACCCCTTTATCTCGTCTACTCTTCGACGACTTGTAAAATCGATGCTCGTTAATCGTGCTAGTTTCGATCTAAAACGATGTATCCCGTTGTTTCGAGCCGGAATACAAGTTTTAGCGCAGTTCTGAGAGAAAAAGTTTACACCTTTTTCTCGTCTACTTTTCGACGACTTGTAAAATCGATGCTCGTGAATCTTGCTAGTTTCGATCTAAAACGGTGTATCCCGTTGTTTTGAGCCGGAATACAAGTTTTCGCGCAGTTCTGAGAGAAAAAGTTTACATCTTTCTCTCGTCTACTCTTCGACGACTTGTAGAATCGATGCTCGTGAATCTTGATAGTATCGCTCTAAAACGATGTATCCCGTTGTTTTGAGCCGGAATACAAGTTTTCGCGCAGTTCTGAGAGAAAAAGTTTACACCTTTCTCTCGTCTGCTCTTCGACGACTTGTAAAATCGATGCTCGTGAATCTTGCTAGTTTCGATCTAAAACGATGTATCCCATTGCTTTCAGCCGGAATACAAGTTTTTGCGCAGTTCTGAGAGAAAAAGTTTACACCTTTCTCTCGTCTACTCTTCGACGACTTGTAAAATCGATGCTCATGAATCTTGATAGTTTCGCTCTAAAACAGTGTAAACCGTTGTTTTGAGCCGGAATACGAGTTTTCGCGCAGTTCTGAGAGAAAAAGTTTACACCTTTCTCTCGTCTACTCTTCGACGACTTGTAAAATCGATGCTCGTTAATCATGCTAGTTTCGATGTAAAACGATGTATCCCGTTGATATGAGCCGGAATACAAGTTTTCGCGCAGTTCTGAGACAAAAAGTTTACACCTTTCTCTCGTCTACTCTTCGACGACTTGTAAAATCGATGCTCGTTAATCGTGCTAGTTTCGATCTAAAACGATGTATCCCGTTGTTTCGAGCCGGAATACAAGTTTTAGCGCAGTTCTGAGAGAAAAAGTTTACACCTTTTTCTCGTCTACTTTTCGACGACTTGTAAAATCGATGCTCGTGAATCTTGCTATTTTCAATCTAAAACGGTGTATCCCGTTGTTTTGAGCCGGAATACAAGTTTTCGCGCAGTTCTGAGAGAAAAAGTTTACATCTTTCTCTCGTCTACTCTTCGACGACTTGTAGAATCGATGCTCGTGAATCTTGCTAGTTTCGATCTAAAACGATGTATCCCGTTGTTTTGAGCCGGAATACAAGTTTTCGCGCAGTTCTGAGAGAAAAAGTTTACACCTTTCTCTCTTCTACTCTTCGACGACTTGTAAAATCGATGCTCGTGAATCTTGATAGTTTCGATCTAAAACGATGTATTCCGTTGTTTTGAGCCGGAATACAAGTTTTCGCGCAGTTCTGAGAGAAAAATTTACACCTTTCTCTCGTCTACACTGCGACGACTTGTAAAATCGATGCTCGTGAATCTTGCTAGTTTCGATCTAAAACAATGTATCCCGATGTTTTGAGCCGGAATACAAGTTTTCGCGCAGTTCTGAGAGAAAAAGTTTACACCTTTCTCTCGTCTACTCTTCGACGACTTGTAAAATCGACGCTCGTGAATCTTGTAGTTTCGTTCTAAAACAATGTATCCCGTTGTTTTGAGACGGAATACGAGTTTTCGCGCAGTTCTGAGAGAAAACGTTTACCCCTTTCTCTCGTCTACTCTTCGACGACTTGTAAAATCGATGCTCGTTAATCGTGCTAGTTTCGATCTAAAACGATGTATCCCGTTGTTTTGAGCCGGAATACAAGTTTTCGCGCAGTTCTGAGAGAAAAAGTTTACATCTTTCTCTCGTCTACTCTTCGACGACTTGTAAAATCGATGCTCGTGAATCTTGCTAGTTTCGATCTAAAACGATGTATCCCATTGTTTTGAGCCGGAATACAAGTTTTCGTGCAGTTCTGAGAGAAAAAGTTTACACCTTTCTCTCGTCTACTCTTCGACGACTTGTAAAATCGATGCTGGTGAATCTTGATAGTTTCGTTCTAAAACAATGTATCCCGTTGTTTTGAGACGGAATACGACTTTTCGCGCAGTTCTGAGAGAAAACGTTTACCCCTTTCTCTCGTCTACTCTTCGACGACTTGTAAAATCGATGCTCGTGAATCTTTCTAGTTTCAATCTAAAACGATGTATCCCATTGCTTTGAGCCGGAATACAAGTTTTTGCACAGTTCTGAGAGAAAAAGTTTACACCTTTCTCTCGTCTACTCTTCGACGACTTGTAAAATCGATGCTCGTGAATCTTGATAGTTTCGATCTAAAACGATGTATTCCGTTGTTTTGAGCCGGAATACAAGTTTTCGCGCAGTTCTGAGAGAAAAATTTAAACCTTTCTCTCGTCTACTCTGCGACGACTTGTAAAATCGATGCTCGTGAATCTTGCTAGTTTCGATCTAAAACGATGTATCCCGTTGTTTTGAGCCGAAATACAAGTTTTCGCGCAGTTCTGAGAGAAAAAGTTTACACCTTTCTCTCGTCTACTCTTCGACGACTTGTAAAATCGATGCTCGTGAATCTTGATAGTTTCGTACTAAAACAATGTATCCCGTTGTTTTGAGACGGAATACGAGTTTTCGCGCAGTTCTGAGAGAAAACGTTTACCCCTTTCTCTCGTATACTCTTCGACGACTTGTAAAATCGATGCTCGTTAATCGTGCTAGTTTCGATCTAAAACGATGTATCCCGTTGTTTTGAGCCGGAATACAAGTTTTCGCGCAGTTCTGAGAGAAAAAGTTTACATCTTTCTCTCGTCTACTCTTCGACGACTTGTAGAATCGATGCTCGTGAATCTTGATAGTATCGCTCTAAAACGATGTATCCCGTTGTTTTGAGCCGGAATACAAGTTTTCGCGCAGTTCTGAGAGAAAAAGTTTACACCTTTCTCTCGTCTACTCTTCGACGACTTGTAAAATCGATGCTCGTTAATCTTGCTAGTTTCGATCTAAAACGATGTATCCCGTTGTTTTGAGCCGGAATACAAGTTTTCGCGCAGTTCTGAGAGAAAAAGTTTACATCTTTCTCTCGTCTACTCTTCGACGATTTGTAAAATCGATGCTCGCGAATTTTGCTTGTCTTGATCTAAAACGATGTATCCCATTGTTTTGAGCCGCAATACAAGTTTTCGCGCAGTTCTGAGAGAAAAAGTTTACACCTTTCTCTCGTCTACTCTTCGACGACTTGTTAAATTAATGCTGGTGAATTTTGCTACTTTCGATCTAAAACGATGTATCCCGTTGTTTTGAGCCGGAATACAAGTTTTCGCGCAGTTCTGAGAGAAAAAAGTTTACACCTTTCTCTCGTCTACTCTTCGACGACTTGTAAAATCGATGCTCGTGAATCTTGATAGTTTCGCTCTAAAACAGTGTAAACCGTTGTTTTGAGCCGGAATACGAGTTTTCGCGCAGTTCTGAGAGAAAAAGTTTACACCTTTCTCTCGTCTACTCTTCGACGACTTGTAAAATCGATGCTCGTTAATTGTGCTAGTTTCGATGTAAAACGATGTATCCCGTTGATTTGAGCCGGAATACAAGTTTTCGCGCAGTTCTGAGACAAAAAGTTTACAGCTTTTTCTCGTCTACTCTTCGACGATTTGTAAAATCGATGCTCGCGAATTTTGCTTGTCTTGATCTAAAACGATGTATCCCATTGTTTTGAGCCGCAATACAAGTTTTCGCGCAGTTCTGGGAGAAAAAGTTTACACCTTTCTCTCGTCTACTCTTCGACGACTTGTTAAATTGATGCTGGTGAATTTTGCTACTTTCGATCTAAAACGATGTATCCCGTGGTTTTGAGCCGGAATACAAGTTTTCGCGCAGTTCTGAGAGAAAAAGTTTACACCTTTCTCTCGTCTACTCTTCGACGACTTGTAAAATTGATGCTCGTGAATTTTGCTAGTTTCGATCTAAAACGATGTATCCTGTTGTTTTGAGCTGGAATACAAGTTTTCGCGCAGTTCTGAGAGAAAAAGTTTACACCTTTCTCTCGTCTACTCTTCGACGACTTGTTAAATTGATGCTCGTGAATTTTGCTACTTTTGATCTAAAACGATGTATCCCGTTGTTTTGAGCCGAAATACAATTTTTCGCGCAGTTCTGAGAGAAAAAGTTTACCCCTTTCTCTCGTCTACTCATCGACGACTTGTAAAATCGATGCTCGTGAATCTTGATAGTTTCGATCTAAAACGATGTATTCCGTTGTTTTGAGCCGGAATACAAGTTTTCGTGCAGTTCTGAGAGAAAAAGTTTACACCTTTCTCTCGTCTACTCTTCGACGACTTGTAAAATCGATGCTGGTGAATCTTGATAGTTTCGTTCTAAAACAATGTATCCCGTTGTTTTGAGACGGAATACGACTTTTCGCGCAGTTCTGAGAGAAAACGTTTACCCCTTTCTCTCGTCTACTCTTCGACGACTTGTAAAATCGATGCTCGTGAATCTTTCTAGTTTCAATCTAAAACGATGTATCCCATTGCTTTGAGCCGGAATACAAGTTTTTGCACAGTTCTGAGAGAAAAAGTTTACACCTTTCTCTCGTCTACTCTTCGACGACTTGTAAAATCGATGCTCGTGAATCTTGATAGTTTCGATCTAAAACGATGTATTCCGTTGTTTTGAGCCGGAATACGAGTTTTCGCGCAGTTCTGAGAGAAAAAGTTTACACCTTTCCCTCGTCTACTCTTCGACGACTTGTAAAATCGATGCTCGTTAATCGTGCTAGTTTCAATGTAAAACGATGTATCCCGTTGATATGAGCCGGAATACAAGTTTTCGCGCAGTTCTGAGACAAAAAGTTTACACCTTTCTCTCGTCTACTCTTCGACGACTTGTAAAATCGATGCTCGTTAATCGTGCTAGTTTCGATCTAAAACGATGTATCCCGTTGTTTCGAGCCGGAATACAAGTTTTAGCGCAGTTCTGAGAGAAAAAGCTTACACCTTTTTCTCGTCTACTTTTCGACGACTTGTAAAATCGATGCTCGTGAATCTTGCTAGTTTCAATCTAAAACGGTGTATCCCGTTGTTTTGAGCAGGAATACAAGTTTTCGCGCAGTTCTGAGAGAAAAAGTTTACATCTTTCTCTCGTCTACACTTCGACGACTTGTAGAATCGATGCTCGTGAATCTTGCTAGTTTCGATCTAAAACGATGTATCCCGTTGTTTTGAGCCGGAATACAAGTTTTCGCGCAGTTCTGAGAGAAAAAGTTTACACCTTTCTCTCGTCTACTCTTCGACGACTTGTAAAATCGATGCTCGTGAATCTTGATAGTTTCGATCTAAAACGATGTATTCCGTTGTTTTGAGCCGGAATACAAGTTTTCGCGCAGTTCTGAGAGAAAAATTTACCCCTTTCTCTCGTCTACTCTTCGACGACTTGTAAAATCGATGCTCGTTAATCGTGCTAGTTTCGATCTAAAACGATGTATCCCGTTGTTTTGAGTCGGAATACAAGTTTTCGCGCAGTTCTGAGAGAAAAAGTTTACATCTTTCTCTCGTCTACTCTTCGACGATTTGTAAAATCGATGCTCGCGAATTTTGCTTGTCTTGATCTAAAACGATGTATCCCATTGTTTTGAGCCGCAATACAAGTTTTCGCGCAGTTCTGAGAGAAAAAGTTTACACCTTTCTCTCGTCTACTCTTCGACGACTTGTTAAATTAATGCTGGTGAATTTTGCTACTTTCGATCTAAAACGATGTATCCCGTTGTTTTGAGCCGGAATACAAGTTTTCGCGCAGTTCTGAGAGAAAAAAGTTTACACCTTTCTCTCGTCTACTCTTCGACGACTTGTAAAATCGATGCTCGTTAATTGTGCTAGTTTCGATGTAAAACGATGTATCCCGTTGATTTGAGCCGGAATACAAGTTTTCGCGCAGTTCTGAGACAAAAAGTTTACAGCTTTTTCTCGTCTACTCTTCGACGATTTGTAAAATCGATGCTCGCGAATTTTGCTTGTCTTGATCTAAAACGATGTATCCCATTGTTTTGAGCCGCAATACAAGTTTTCGCGCAGTTCTGGGAGAAAAAGTTTACACCTTTCTCTCGTCTACTCTTCGACGACTTGTTAAATTGATGCTGGTGAATTTTGCTACTTTCGATCTAAAATGATGTATCCCGTGGTTTTGAGCCGGAATACAAGTTTTCGCGCAGTTCTGAGAGAAAAAGTTTACACCTTTCTCTCGTCTACTCTTCGACGACTTGTAAAATTGATGCTCGTGAATTTTGCTAGTTTCGATCTAAAACGATGTATCCTGTTGTTTTGAGCTGGAATACAAGTTTTCGCGCAGTTCTGAGAGAAAAATTTACACCTTTCTCTCGTCTACTCTGCGACGACTTGTAAAATCGATGCTCGTGAATCTTGCTAGTTTCGATCTAAAACGATGTATCCCATTGTTTTGAGCCGGAATACAAGTTTTCGCGCAGTTCTGAGAGAAAAAGTTTACACCTTTCTCTCGTCTACTCTTCGACGACTTGTAAAATCGATGCTGGTGAATCTTGATAGTTTCGTTCTAAAACAATGTATCCCGTTGTTTTGAGACGGA
This sequence comes from Amblyomma americanum, assembly GCF_052857255.1. Lineage (NCBI taxonomy): Eukaryota > Metazoa > Arthropoda > Arachnida > Ixodida > Ixodidae > Amblyomma > Amblyomma americanum. The sequence goes on along the minus strand of NW_027526589.1, from coordinate 162,171 downwards.
ATACGAGTTTTCGCGCAGTTCTGAGAGAAAACGTTTACCCCTTTCTCTCGTCTACTCTTCGACGACTTGTAAAATCGATGCTCGTGAATCTTTCTAGTTTCAATCTAAAACGATGTATCCCATTGCTTTGAGCCGGAATACAAGTTTTTGCACAGTTCTGAGAGAAAAAGTTTACACCTTTCTCTCGTCTACTCTTCGACGACTTGTAAAATCGATGCTCGTGAATCTTGATAGTTTCGATCTAAAACGATGTATTCCGTTGTTTTGAGCCGGAATACAAGTTTTCGCGCAGTTCTGAGAGAAAAATTTACACCTTTATCTCGTCTACTCTGCGACGACTTGTAAAATCGATGCTCGTGAATCTTGCTAGTTTCGATCTAAAACGATGTATCCCGTTGTTTTGAGCCGGAATACAAGTTTTCGCGCAGTTCTGAGAGAAAAAGTTTACACCTTTCTCTCGTCTACTCTTCGACGACTTGTAAAATTGATGCTCGTGAATTTTGCTAGTTTCGATCTAAAACGATGTATCCTGTTGTTTTGAGCTGGAATACAAGTTTTCGCGCAGTTCTGAGAGAAAAATTTACACCTTTCTCTCGTCTACTCTGCGACGACTTGTAAAATCGATGCTCGTGAATCTTGCTAGTTTCGATCTAAAACGATGTATCCCATTGTTTTGAGCCGGAATACAAGTTTTCGCGCAGTTCTGAGAGAAAAAGTTTACACCTTTCCTCGTCTACTCTTCGACGACTTGTAAAATCGATGCTGGTGAATCTTGATAGTTTCGTTCTAAAACAATGTATCCCGTTGTTTTGAGACGGAATACGAGTTTTCGCGCAGTTCTGAGAGAAAACGTTTACCCCTTTCTCTCGTCTACTCTTCGACGACTTGTAAAATCGATGCTCGTGAATCTTTCTAGTTTCAATCTAAAACGATGTATCCCATTGCTTTGAGCCGGAATACAAGTTTTTGCACAGTTCTGAGAGAAAAAGTTTACACCTTTCTCTCGTCTACTCTTCGACGACTTGTAAAATCGATGCTCGTGAATCTTGATAGTTTCGATCTAAAACGATGTATTCCGTTGTTTTGAGCCGGAATACAAGTTTTCGCGCAGTTCTGAGAGAAAAATTTACACCTTTATCTCGTCTACTCTGCGACGACTTGTAAAATCGATGCTCGTGAATCTTGCTAGTTTCGTTCTAAAACAATGTATCCCGTTGTTTTGAGACGGAATACGAGTTTTCGCGCAGTTCTGAGAGAAAACGTTTACCCCTTTCTCTCGTCTACTCTTCGACGACTTGTAAAATCGATGCTCGTGAATCTTTCTAGTTTCAATCTAAAACGATGTATCCCATTGCTTTGAGCCGGAATACAAGTTTTTGCACAGTTCTGAGAGAAAAAGTTTACACCTTTCTCTCGTCTACTCTTCGACGACTTGTAAAATCGATGCTCGTGAATCTTGATAGTTTCGATCTAAAACGATGTATTCCGTTGTTTTGAGCCGGAATACAAGTTTTCGCGCAGTTCTGAGAGAAAAATTTACACCTTTATCTCGTCTACTCTGCGACGACTTGTAAAATCGATGCTCGTGAATCTTGCTAGTTTCGATCTAAAACGATGTATCCCGTTGTTTTGAGCCGAAATACAAGTTTTCGCGCAGTTCTGAGAGAAAAAGTTTACACCTTTCTCTCGTCTACTCTTCGACGACTTGTAAAATCGATGCTCGTGAATCTTGATAGTTTCGTACTAAAACAATGTATCCCGTTGTTTTGAGACGGAATACGAGTTTTCGCGCAGTTCTGAGAGAAAACGTTTACCCCTTTCTCTCGTATACTCTTCGACGACTTGTAAAATCGATGCTCGTTAATCGTGCTAGTTTCGATCTAAAACGATGTATCCCGTTGTTTTGAGCCGGAATACAAGTTTTCGCGCAGTTCTGAGAGAAAAAGTTTACATCTTTCTCTCGTCTACTCTTCGACGACTTGTAGAATCGATGCTCGTGAATCTTGATAGTATCGCTCTAAAACGATGTATCCCGTTGTTTTGAGCCGGAATACATGTTTTCGCGCAGTTCTGAGAGAAAAAGTTTACACCTTTCTCTCGTCTGCTCTTCGACGACTTGTAAAATCGATGCTCGTGAATCTTGCTAGTTTCGATCTAAAACGATGTATCCCATTGCTTTCAGCCGGAATACAAGTTTTTGCGCAGTTCTGAGAGAAAAAGTTTACACCTTTCTCTCGTCTACTCTTCGACGACTTGTAAAATCGATGCTCGTGAATCTTGATAGTTTCGCTCTAAAACAGTGTAAACCGTTGTTTTGAGCCGGAATACGAGTTTTCGCGCAGTTCTGAGAGAAAAAGTTTACACCTTTCTCTCGTCTACTCTTCGACGACTTGTAAAATCGATGCTCGTTAATCGTGCTAGTTTCAATGTAAAACGATGTATCCCGTTGATATGAGCCGGAATACAAGTTTTCGCGCAGTTCTGAGACAAAAAGTTTACACCTTTCTCTCGTCTACTCTTCGACGACTTGTAAAATCGATGCTCGTTAATCGTGCTAGTTTCGATCTAAAACGATGTATCCCGTTGTTTCGAGCCGGAATACAAGTTTTAGCGCAGTTCTGAGAGAAAATTTTACACCTTTTTCTCGTCTACTTTTCGACGACTTGTAAAATCGATGCTCGTGAATCTTGCTAGTTTCAATCTAAAACGGTGTATCCCGTTGTTTTGAGCCGGAATACAAGTTTTCGCACAGTTCTGAGAGAAAAAGTTTACATCTTTCTCTCGTCTACTCTTCGACGACTTGTAGAATCGATGCTCGTGAATCTTGCTAGTTTCGATCTAAAACGATGTATCCCGTTGTTTTGAGCCGGAATACAAGTTTTCGCGCAGTTCTGAGAGAAAAAGTTTACACCTTTCTCTCGTCTACTCTTCGACGACTTGTAAAATCGATGCTCGTGAATCTTGATAGTTTCGATCTAAAACGATGTATTCCGTTGTTTTGAGCCGGAATACAAGTTTTCGCGCAGTTCTGAGAGAAAAATTTACACCTTTCTCTCGTCTACACTGCGACGACTTGTAAAATCGATGCTCGTGAATCTTGCTAGTTTCGATCTAAAACAATGTATCCCGTTGTTTTGAGCCGGAATACAAGTTTTCGCGCAGTTCTGAGAGAAAAAGTTTACACCTTTCTCTCGTCTACTCTTCGACGACTTGTAAAATCGACGCTCGTGAATGTTGATAGTTTCGTTCTAAAACAATGTATCCCGTTGTTTTGAGACGGAATACGAGTTTTCGCGCAGTTCTGAGAGAAAACGTTTACCCCTTTCTCTCGTCTACTCTTCGACGACTTGTAAAATCGATGCTCGTTAATCGTGCTAGTTTCGATCTAAAACGATGTATCCCGTTGTTTTGAGTCGGAATACAAGTTTTCGCGCAGTTCTGAGAGAAAATGTTTACATCTTTCTCTCGTCTACTCTTCGACGACTTGTAAAATCGATGCTCGTGAATCTTGATAGTTTCGTTCTAAAACAATGTATCCCGTTGTTTTGAGACGGAATACGAGTTTTCGCGCAGTTCTCAGAGAAAACGTTTACCCCTTTCTCTCGTCTACTCTTCGACGACTTGTAAAATCGATGCTCGTTAATCGTGCTGGTTTCGATCTAAAACGATGTATCCCGTTGTTTCGAGCCAGAATACAAGTTTTAGCGCAGTTCTGAGAGAAAAAGTTTACACCCTTTTCTCGTCTACTTTTCGACGACTTGTAAAATCGATGCTCGTGAATCTTGCTAGTTTCGATCTAAAACGGTGTATCCCGTTGTTTTGAGCCGGAATACAAGTTTTCGCGCAGTTCTGAGAGAAAAAGTTTACATCTTTCTCTCGTCTACTCTTCGACGACTTGTAGAATCGATGCTCGTGAATCTTGATAGTATCGCTCTAAAACGATGTATCCCGTTGTTTTGAGCCGGAATACAAGTTTTCGCGCAGTTCTGAGAGAAAAAGTTTACACCTTTCTCTCGTCTACTCTTCGACGACTTGTAAAATCGATGCTCGTTAATCTTGCTAGTTTCGATCTAAAACGATGTATCCCGTTGTTTTGAGCCGGAATACAAGTTTTCGCGCAGTTCTGAGAGAAAAAGTTTACATCTTTCTCTCGTCTACTCTTCGACGACTTGTAAAATCGATGCTCGTGAATCTTGCTAGTTTCGATCTAAAACGATGTATCCCATTGCTTTGAGCCGGAATACAAGTTTTTGCGCAGTTCTGAGAGAAAAAGTTTACACCTTTCTCTCGTCTACTCTTCGACGACTTGTAAAATCGATGCTTGTTAATCTTGCTAGTTTCGATCTAAAACGATGTATCCCGTTGTTTTGAGCCGGAATACAAGTTTTCGCGCAGTTCTGAGAGAAAAAGTTTACATCTTTCTCTCGTCTACTCTTCGACGACTTGTAAAATCGATGCTCGTGAATCTTGATAGTTTCGCTCTAAAACAGTGTAAACCGTTGTTTTGAGCCGGAATACGAGTTTTCGCGCAGTTCTGAGAGAAAAAGTTTACACCTTTCTCTCGTCTACTCTTCGACGACTTGTAAAATCGATGCTCGTTAATCGTGCTAGTTTCAATGTAAAACGATGTATCCCGTTGATATGAGCCGGAATACAAGTTTTCGCGCAGTTCTGAGACAAAAAGTTTACACCTTTCTCTCGTCTACTCTTCGACGACTTGTAAAATCGATGCTCGTTAATCGTGCTAGTTTCGATCTAAAACGATGTATCCCGTTGTTTCGAGCCGGAATACAAGTTTTAGCGCAGTTCTGAGAGAAAATTTTACACCTTTTTCTCGTCTACTTTTCGACGACTTGTAAAATCGATGCTCGTGAATCTTGCTAGTTTCAATCTAAAACGGTGTATCCCGTTGTTTTGAGCCGGAATACAAGTTTTCGCACAGTTCTGAGAGAAAAAGTTTACATCTTTCTCTCGTCTACTCTTCGACGACTTGTAGAATCGATGCTCGTGAATCTTGCTAGTTTCGATCTAAAACGATGTATCCCGTTGTTTTGAGCCGGAATACAAGTTTTCGCGCAGTTCTGAGAGAAAAAGTTTACACCTTTCTCTCGTCTACTCTTCGACGACTTGTAAAATCGATGCTCGTGAATCTTGATAGTTTCGCTCTAAAACAGTGTAAACCGTTGTTTTGAGCCGGAATACGAGTTTTCGCGCAGTTCTGAGAGAAAAAGTTTACACCTTTCTCTCGTCTACTCTTCGACGACTTGTAAAATCGATGCTCGTTAATCGTGCTAGTTTCGATCTAAAACAATGTATCCCGTTGTTTTGAGCCGGAATACAAGTTTTCGCGCAGTTCTGAGAGAAAAAGTTTACACCTTTCTCTCGTCTACTCTTCGACGACTTGTAAAATCGACGCTCGTGAATGTTGATAGTTTCGTTCTAAAACAATGTATCCCGTTGTTTTGAGACGGAATACGAGTTTTCGCGCAGTTCTGAGAGAAAACGTTTACCCCTTTCTCTCGTCTACTCTTCGACGAGTTGTAAAATCGATGCTCGTTAATCGTGCTAGTTTCGATCTAAAACGATGTATCCCGTTGTTTTGAGTCGGAATACAAGTTTTCGCGCAGTTCTGAGAGAAAATGTTTACATCTTTCTCTCGTCTACTCTTCGACGACTTGTAAAATCGATGCTCGTGAATCTTGATAGTTTCGTTCTAAAACAATGTATCCCGTTGTTTTGAGACGGAATACGAGTTTTCGCGCAGTTCTGAGAGAAAACGTTTACCCCTTTCTCTCGTCTACTCTTCGACGACTTGTAAAATCGATGCTCGTTAATCGTGCTGGTTTCGATCTAAAACGATGTATCCCGTTGTTTCGAGCCAGAATACAAGTTTTAGCGCAGTTCTGAGAGAAAAAGTTTACACCCTTTTCTCGTCTACTTTTCGACGACTTGTAAAATCGATGCTCGTGAATCTTGCTAGTTTCGATCTAAAACGGTGTATCCCGTTGTTTTGAGCCGGAATACAAGTTTTCGCGCAGTTCTGAGAGAAAAAGTTTACATCTTTCTCTCGTCTACTCTTCGACGACTTGTAGAATCGATGCTCGTGAATCTTGATAGTATCGCTATAAAACGATGTATCCCGTTGTTTTGAGCCGGAATACAAGTTTTCGCGCAGTTCTGAGAGAAAAAGTTTACACCTTTCTCTCGTCTACTCTTCGACGACTTGTAAAATCGATGCTCGTTAATCTTGCTAGTTTCGATCTAAAACGATGTATCCCGTTGTTTTGAGCCGGAATACAAGTTTTCGCGCAGTTCTGAGAGAAAAAGTTTACATCTTTCTCTCGTCTACTCTTCGACGACTTGTAAAATCGATGCTCGTGAATCTTGCTAGTTTCGATCTAAAACGATGTATCCCATTGCTTTGAGCCGGAATACAAGTTTTTGCGCAGTTCTGAGAGAAAAAGTTTACACCTTTCTCTCGTCTACTCTTCGACGACTTGTAAAATCGATGCTTGTTAATCTTGCTAGTTTCGATCTAAAACGATGTATCCCGTTGTTTTGAGCCGGAATACAAGTTTTCGCGCAGTTCTGAGAGAAAAAGTTTACATCTTTCTCTCGTCTACTCTTCGACGACTTGTAAAATCGATGCTCGTGAATCTTGATAGTTTCGCTCTAAAACAGTGTAAACCGTTGTTTTGAGCCGGAATACGAGTTTTCGCGCAGTTCTGAGAGAAAAAGTTTACACCTTTCTCTCGTCTACTCTTCGACGACTTGTAAAATCGATGCTCGTTAATCGTGCTAGTTTCAATGTAAAACGATGTATCCCGTTGATATGAGCCGGAATACAAGTTTTCGCGCAGTTCTGAGACAAAAAGTTTACACCTTTCTCTCGTCTACTCTTCGACGACTTGTAAAATCGATGCTCGTTAATCGTGCTAGTTTCGATCTAAAACGATGTATCCCGTTGTTTCGAGCCGGAATACAAGTTTTAGCGCAGTTCTGAGAGAAAATTTTACACCTTTTTCTCGTCTACTTTTCGACGACTTGTAAAATCGATGCTCGTGAATCTTGCTAGTTTCAATCTAAAACGGTGTATCCCGTTGTTTTGAGCCGGAATACAAGTTTTCGCACAGTTCTGAGAGAAAAAGTTTACATCTTTCTCTCGTCTACTCTTCGACGACTTGTAGAATCGATGCTCGTGAATCTTGCTAGTTTCGATCTAAAACGATGTATCCCGTTGTTTTGAGCCGGAATACAAGTTTTCGCGCAGTTCTGAGAGAAAAAGTTTACACCTTTCTCTCGTCTACTCTTCGACGACTTGTAAAATCGATGCTCGTGAATCTTGATAGTTTCGATCTAAAACGATGTATTCCGTTGTTTTGAGCCGGAATACAAGTTTTCGCGCAGTTCTGAGAGAAAAATTTACACCTTTCTCTCGTCTACACTGCGACGACTTGTAAAATCGATGCTCGTGAATCTTGCTAGTTTCGATCTAAAACAATGTATCCCGTTGTTTTGAGCCGGAATACAAGTTTTCGCGCAGTTCTGAGAGAAAAAGTTTACACCTTTCTCTCGTCTACTCTTCGACGACTTGTAAAATCGACGCTCGTGAATGTTGATAGTTTCGTTCTAAAACAATGTATCCCGTTGTTTTGAGACGGAATACGAGTTTTCGCGCAGTTCTGAGAGAAAACGTTTACCCCTTTCTCTCGTCTACTCTTCGACGACTTGTAAAATCGATGCTCGTTAATCGTGCTAGTTTCGATCTAAAACGATGTATCCCGTTGTTTTGAGTCGGAATACAAGTTTTCGCGCAGTTCTGAGAGAAAATGTTTACATCTTTCTCTCGTCTACTCTTCGACGACTTGTAAAATCGATGCTCGTGAATCTTGATAGTTTCGTTCTAAAACAATGTATCCCGTTGTTTTGAGACGGAATACGAGTTTTCGCGCAGTTCTGAGAGAAAACGTTTACCCCTTTCTCTCGTCTACTCTTCGACGACTTGTAAAATCGATGCTCGTTAATCGTGCTGGTTTCGATCTAAAACGATGTATCCCGTTGTTTCGAGCCAGAATACAAGTTTTAGCGCAGTTCTGAGAGAAAAAGTTTACACCCTTTTCTCGTCTACTTTTCGACGACTTGTAAAATCGATGCTCGTGAATCTTGCTAGTTTCGATCTAAAACGGTGTATCCCGTTGTTTTGAGCCGGAATACAAGTTTTCGCGCAGTTCTGAGAGAAAAAGTTTACATCTTTCTCTCGTCTACTCTTCGACGACTTGTAGAATCGATGCTCGTGAATCTTGATAGTATCGCTCTAAAACGATGTATCCCGTTGTTTTGAGCCGGAATACAAGTTTTCGCGCAGTTCTGAGAGAAAAAGTTTACACCTTTCTCTCGTCTACTCTTCGACGACTTGTAAAATCGATGCTCGTTAATCTTGCTAGTTTCGATCTAAAACGATGTATCCCGTTGTTTTGAGCCGGAATACAAGTTTTCGCGCAGTTCTGAGAGAAAAAGTTTACATCTTTCTCTCGTCTACTCTTCGACGACTTGTAAAATCGATGCTCGTGAATCTTGCTAGTTTCGATCTAAAACGATGTATCCCATTGCTTTGAGCCGGAATACAAGTTTTTGCGCAGTTCTGAGAGAAAAAGTTTACACCTTTCTCTCGTCTACTCTTCGACGACTTGTAAAATCGATGCTTGTTAATCTTGCTAGTTTCGATCTAAAACGATGTATCCCGTTGTTTTGAGCCGGAATACAAGTTTTCGCGCAGTTCTGAGAGAAAAAGTTTACATCTTTCTCTCGTCTACTCTTCGACGACTTGTAAAATCGATGCTCGTGAATCTTGATAGTTTCGCTCTAAAACAGTGTAAACCGTTGTTTTGAGCCGGAATACGAGTTTTCGCGCAGTTCTGAGAGAAAAAGTTTACACCTTTCTCTCGTCTACTCTTCGACGACTTGTAAAATCGATGCTCGTTAATTGTGCTAGTTTCGATGTAAAACGATGTATCCCGTTGATTTGAGCCGGAATACAAGTTTTCGCGCAGTTCTGAGACAAAAAGTTTACAGCTTTTTCTCGTCTACTCTTCGACGATTTGTAAAATCGATGCTCGCGAATTTTGCTTGTCTTGATCTAAAACGATGTATCCCATTGTTTTGAGCCGCAATACAAGTTTTCGCGCAGTTCTGGGAGAAAAAGTTTACACCTTTCTCTCGTCTACTCTTCGACGACTTGTTAAATTGATGCTGGTGAATTTTGCTACTTTCGATCTAAAACGATGTATCCCGTGGTTTTGAGCCGGAATACAAGTTTTCGCGCAGTTCTGAGAGAAAAAGTTTACACCTTTCTCTCGTCTACTCTTCGACGACTTGTAAAATTGATGCTCATGAATTTTGCTAGTTTCGATCTAAAACGATGTATCCTGTTGTTTTGAGCTGGAATACAAGTTTTCGCGCAGTTCTGAGAGAAAAAGTTTACACCTTTCTCTCGTCTACTCTTCGACGACTTGTTAAATCGATGCTCGTGAATTTTGCTACTTTTGATCTAAAACGATGTATCCTGTTGTTTTGAGCCGAAATACAATTTTTCGCGCAGTTCTGAGAGAAAACGTTTACACCTTTCTCTCGTCTACTCATCGACGACTTGTAAAATCGATGCTCGTGAATCTTGATAGTTTCGATCTAAAACGATGTATTCCGTTGTTTTGAGCCGAAATACAAGTTTTCGCGCAGTTCTGAGAGAAAAATTTACACCTTTCTCTCGTCTACTCTGCGACGACTTGTAAAATCGATGCTCGTGAATCTTGCTAGTTTCGATCTAAAACGATGTATCCCATTGTTTTGAGCCGGAATACAAGTTTTCGCGCAGTTCTGAGAGAAAAAGTTTACACCTTTCTCTCGTCTACTCTTCGACGACTTGTAAAATCGATGCTGGTGAATCTTGATAGTTTCGTTCTAAAACAATGTATCCCGTTGTTTTGAGACGGAATACGAGTTTTCGCGCAGTTCTGAGAGAAAACGTTTACCCCTTTCTCTCGTCTACTCTTCGACGACTTGTAAAATCGATGCTCGTGAATCTTTCTAGTTTCAATCTAAAACGATGTATCCCATTGCTTTGAGCCGGAATACAAGTTTTCGCGCAGTTCTGAGAGAAAAATTTACACCTTTCTCTCGTCTACTCTGCGACGACTTGTAAAATCGATGCTCGTGAATCTTGCTAGTTTCGATCTAAAACGATGTATCCCGTTGTTTTGAGCCGGAATACAAGTTTTCGCGCAGTTCTGAGAGAAAAAGTTTACATCTTTCTCTCGTCTACTCTTCGACGACTTGTAAAATCGATGCTCGTTAATCGTGCTAGTTTCGATCTAAAACGATGTATCCCGTTGTTTTGAGCCGGAATACAAGTTTTCGCGCAGTTCTGAGAGAAAAAGTTTACATCTTTCTCTCGTCTACTCTTCGACGACTTGTAGAATCGATGCTCGTGAATCTTGATAGTATCGCTCTAAAACGATGTATCCCGTTGTTTTGAGCCGGAATACATGTTTTCGCGCAGTTCTGAGAGAAAAAGTTTACACCTTTCTCTCGTCTGCTCTTCGACGACTTGTAAAATCGATGCTCGTGAATCTTGCTAGTTTCGATCTAAAACGATGTATCCCATTGCTTTCAGCCGGAATACAAGTTTTTGCGCAGTTCTGAGAGAAAAAGTTTACACCTTTCTCTCGTCTACTCTTCGGCGACTTGTAAAATCGATGCTCGTGAATCTTGATAGTTTCGCTCTAAAACAGTGTAAACCGTTGTTTTGAGCCGGAATACGAGTTTTCGCGCAGTTCTGAGAGAAAAAGTTTACACCTTTCTCTCGTCTACTCTTCGACGACTTGTAAAATCGATGCTCGTTAATCGTGCTAGTTTCAATGTAAAACGATGTATCCCGTTGATATGAGCCGGAATACAAGTTTTCGCGCAGTTCTGAGACAAAAAGTTTACACCTTTCTCTCGTCTACTCTTCGACGACTTGTAAAATCGATGCTCGTTAATCGTGCTAGTTTCGATCTAAAACGATGTGTCCCGTTGTTTCGAGCCGGAATACAAGTTTTAGCGCAGTTCTGAGAGAAAATTTTACACCTTTTTCTCGTCTACTTTTCGACGACTTGTAAAATCGATGCTCGTGAATCTTGCTAGTTTCAATCTAAAACGGTGTATCCCGTTGTTTTGAGCCGGAATACAAGTTTTCGCACAGTTCTGAGAGAAAAAGTTTACATCTTTCTCTCGTCTACTCTTCGACGACTTGTAGAATCGATGCTCGTGAATCTTGCTAGTTTCGATCTAAAACGATGTATCCCGTTGTTTTGAGCCGGAATACAAGTTTTCGCGCAGTTCTGAGAGAAAAAGTTTACACCTTTCTCTCGTCTACTCTTCGACGACTTGTAAAATCGATGCTCGTGAATCTTGATAGTTTCGATCTAAAACGATGTATTCCGTTGTTTTGAGCCGGAATACAAGTTTTCGCGCAGTTCTGAGAGAAAAATTTACACCTTTCTCTCGTCTACACTGCGACGACTTGTAAAATCGATGCTCGTGAATCTTGCTAGTTTCGATCTAAAACAATGTATCCCGTTGTTTTGAGCCGGAATACAAGTTTTCGCGCAGTTCTGAGAGAAAAAGTTTACACCTTTCTCTCGTCTACTCTTCGACGACTTGTAAAATCGACGCTCGTGAATGTTGATAGTTTCGTTCTAAAACAATGTATCCCGTTGTTTTGAGACGGAATACGAGTTTTCGCGCAGTTCTGAGAGAAAACGTTTACCCCTTTCTCTCGTCTACTCTTCGACGACTTGTAAAATCGATGCTCGTTAATCGTGCTAGTTTCGATCTAAAACGATGTATCCCGTTGTTTTGAGTCGGAATACAAGTTTTCGCGCAGTTCTGAGAGAAAATGTTTACATCTTTCTCTCGTCTACTCTTCGACGACTTGTAAAATCGATGCTCGTGAATCTTGATAGTTTCGTTCTAAAACAATGTATCCCGTTGTTTTGAGACGGAATACGAGTTTTCGCGCAGTTCTGAGAGAAAAAGTTTACATCTTTCTCTCGTCTACTCTTCGACGACTTGTAAAATCGATGCTCGTGAATCTTGCTAGTTTCGATCTAAAACGATGTATCCCATTGCTTTGAGCCGGAATACAAGTTTTTGCGCAGTTCTGAGAGAAAAAGTTTACACCTTTCTCTCGTCTACTCTTCGACGACTTGTAAAATCGATGCTTGTTAATCTTGCTAGTTTCGATCTAAAACGATGTATCCCGTTCTTTTGAGCCGGAATACAAGTTTTCGCGCAGTTCTGAGAGAAAAAGTTTACATCTTTCTCTCGTCTACTCTTCGACGACTTGTAAAATCGATGCTCGTGAATCTTGATAGTTTCGCTCTAAAACAGTGTAAACCGTTGTTTTGAGCCGGAATACGAGTTTTCGCGCAGTTCTGAGAGAAAAAGTTTACACCTTTCTCTCGTCTACTCTTCGACGACTTGTAAAATCGATGCTCGTTAATTGTGCTAGTTTCGATGTAAAACGATGTATCCCGTTGATTTGAGCCGGAATACAAGTTTTCGCGCAGTTCTGAGACAAAAAGTTTACAGCTTTTTCTCGTCTACTCTTCGACGATTTGTAAAATCGATGCTCGCGAATTTTGCTTGTCTTGATCTAAAACGATGTATCCCATTGTTTTGAGCCGCAATACAAGTTTTCGCGCAGTTCTGGGAGAAAAAGTTTACACCTTTCTCTCGTCTACTCTTCGACGACTTGTTAAATTGATGCTGGTGAATTTTGCTACTTTCGATCTAAAACGATGTATCCCGTGGTTTTGAGCCGGAATACAAGTTTTCGCGCAGTTCTGAGAGAAAAAGTTTACACCTTTCTCTCGTCTACTCTTCGACGACTTGTAAAATTGATGCTCATGAATTTTGCTAGTTTCGATCTAAAACGATGTATCCTGTTGTTTTGAGCTGGAATACAAGTTTTCGCGCAGTTCTGAGAGAAAAAGTTTACACCTTTCTCTCGTCTACTCTTCGACGACTTGTTAAATCGATGCTCGTGAATTTTGCTACTTTTGATCTAAAACGATGTATCCTGTTGTTTTGAGCCGAAATACAATTTTTCGCGCAGTTCTGAGAGAAAACGTTTACACCTTTCTCTCGTCTACTCATCGACGACTTGTAAAATCGATGCTCGTGAATCTTGATAGTTTCGATCTAAAACGATGTATTCCGTTGTTTTGAGCCGGAATACAAGTTTTCGCGCAGTTCTGAGAGAAAAATTTACACCTTTCTCTCGTCTACTCTGCGACGACTTGTAAAATCGATGCTCGTGAATCTTGCTAGTTTCGATCTAAAACGATGTATCCCATTGTTTTGAGCCGGAATACAAGTTTTCGCGCAGTTCTGAGAGAAAAAGTTTACACCTTTCTCTCGTCTACTCTTCGACGACTTGTAAAATCGATGCTGGTGAATCTTGATAGTTTCGTTCTAAAACAATGTATCCCGTTGTTTTGAGACGGAATACGAGTTTTCGCGCAGTTCTGAGAGAAAACGTTTACCCCTTTCTCTCGTCTACTCTTCGACGACTTGTAAAATCGATGCTCGTGAATCTTTCTAGTTTCAATCTAAAACGATGTATCCCATTGCTTTGAGCCGGAATACAAGTTTTCGCGCAGTTCTGAGAGAAAAATTTACACCTTTCTCTCGTCTACTCTGCGACGACTTGTAAAATCGATGCTTGTGAATCTTGCTAGTTTCGATCTAAAACGATGTATCCCGTTGTTTTGAGCCGGAATACAAGTTTTCGCGCAGTTCTGAGAGAAAAAGTTTACATCTTTCTCTCGTCTACTCTTCGACGACTTGTAAAATCGATGCTCGTGAATCTTGATAGTTTCGTTCTAAAACAATGTATCCCGTTGTTTTGAGACGGAATACGAGTTTTCGCGCAGTTCTGAGAGAAAACGTTTACATCTTTCTCTCGTCTACTCTTCGACGACTTGTAGAATCGATGCTCGTGAATCTTGACAGTATCGCTCTAAAACAATGTATCCCGTTGTTTTGAGCCGGAATACAAGTTTTCGCGCAGTTCTGAGAGAAAAAGTTTACACCTTTCTCTCGTCTACTCTTCGACGACTTGTAAAATCGATGCTCGTTAATCGTGCTAGTTTCGATCTAAAACGATGTATCCCGTTGTTTCGAGCCGGAATACAAGTTTTAGCGCAGTTCTGAGAGAAAAAGTTTACACCTTTCTCTCGTCTACTCTTCGACGACTTGTAAAATCGACGCTCGTGAATCTTGATAGTTTCGCTCTAAAACAGTGTAAACCGTTGTTTTGAGCCGGAATACGAGTTTTCGCGCAGTTCTGAGAGAAAAAGTTTACACCTTTCTCTCGTCTACTCTTCGACGACTTGTAAAATCGATGCTCGTTAATCGTGCTAGTTTCGATGTAAAACGATGTATCCCGTTGATTTGAGCCGGAATACAAGTTTTCGCGCAGTTCCGAGACAAAAAGTTTACAGCTTTTTCTCGTCTACTCTTCGACGATTTGTAAAATCGATGTTCGCGAATTTTGCTTGTCTTGATCTAAAACGATGTATCCCATTGTTTTGAGCCGCAATACAAGTTTTCGCGCAGTTCTGAGAGAAAAAGTTTACACCTTTCTCTCGTCTACTCTTCGACGACTTGTTAAATTGATGCTCGTGAATTTTGCTACTTTCGATCTAAAACGATGTATCCTGTTGTTTTGAGCTGGAATACAAGTTTTCGCGCAGTTCTGAGAGAAAAAGTTTACACCTTTCTCTCGTCTACTCTTCGACGACTTGTTAAATCGATGCTCGTGAATTTTTCTACTTTTGATCTAAAACGATGTATCCCGTTGTTTTGAGCCGGAATACAAGTTTTCGCGCAGTTCTGAGAGAAAAATTTACACCTTTCTCTCGTCTACTCTGCGACGACTTGTAAAATCGATGCTCGTGAATCTTGCTAGTTTCGATCTAAAACGATGTATCCCGTTGTTTTGAGCCGGAATACAAGTTTTTGCGCAGTTCTGAGAGAAAAAGTTTACATCTTTCTCTCGTCTACTCTTCGACGACTTGTAAAATCGATGCTCGTGAATCTTGATAGTTTCGCTCTAAAACAGTGTAAACCGTTGTTTTGAGCCGGAATACGAGTTTTCGCGCAGTTCTGAGAGAAAAAGTTTACACCTTTCTCTCGTCTACTCTTCGACGACTTGTAGAATCGATGCTCGTTAATCGTGCTAGTTTCGATGTAAAACGATGTATCCCGTTGATTTGAGCCGGAATACAAGTTTTCGCGCAGTTCTGAGACAAAAAGTTTACAGCTTTTTCTCGTCTACTCTTCGACGATTTGTAAAATCGATGCTCGCGAATTTTGCTTGTCTTGATCTAAAACGATGTATCCCATTGTTTTGAGCCGCAATACAAGTTTTTGCGCAGTTCTGAGAGAAAAAGTTTACACCTTTCTCTCGTCTACTCTTCGACGACTTGTTAAATTGATGCTGGTGAATTTTGCTACTTTCGATCTAAAACGATGTATCCCGTGGTTTTGAGCCGGAATACAAGTTTTCGCGCAGTTCTGAGAGAAAAAGTTTACACCTTTCTCTCGTCTACTCTTCGACGACTTGTAAAATCGATGCTCGTGAATCTTGCTAGTTTCGATCTAAAACGATGTATCCCATTGTTTTGAGCCGGAATACAAGTTTTCGCGCTGTTCTGAGAGAAAAAGTTTACACCTTTCTCTCGTCTACTCTTCGACGACTTGTAAAATCGATGCTCGTTAATCGTGCTAGTTTCGATCTAAAACGATGTATCCCGTTGTTTCGAGCCGGAATACAAGTTTTAGCGCAGTTCTGAGAGAAAAAGTTTACACCTTTCTCTCGTCTACTCTTCGACGACTTGTAAAATCGACGCTCGTGAATCTTGATAGTTTCGCTCTAAAACAGTGTAAACCGTTGTTTTGAGCCGGAATACGAGTTTTCGCGCAGTTCTGAGAGAAAAAGTTTACACCTTTCTCTCGTCTACTCTTCGACGACTTGTAAAATCGATGCTCGTTAATCGTGCTAGTTTCGATGTAAAACGATGTATCCCGTTGATTTGAGCCGGAATACAAGTTTTCGCGCAGTTCCGAGACAAAAAGTTTACAGCTTTTTCTCGTCTACTCTTCGACGATTTGTAAAATCGATGTTCGCGAATTTTGCTTGTCTTGATCTAAAACGATGTATCCCATTGTTTTGAGCCGCAATACAAGTTTTCGCGCAGTTCTGAGAGAAAAAGTTTACATCTTTCTCTCGTCTACTCTTCGACGACTTGTAAAATCGATGCTCGTGAATCTTGATAGTTTCGTTCTAAAACAATGTATCCCGTTGTTTTGAGACGGAATACGAGTTTTCGCGCAGTTCTGAGAGAAAACGTTTACATCTTTCTCTCGTCTACTCTTCGACGACTTGTAGAATCGATGCTCGTGAATCTTGACAGTATCGCTCTAAAACGATGTATCCCGTTGTTTTGAGCCGGAATACAAGTTTTCGCGCAGTTCTGAGAGAAAAAGTTTACACCTTTCTCTCGTCTACTCTTCGACGACTTGTAAAATCGATGCTCGTTAATCGTGCTAGTTTCGATCTAAAACGATGTATCCCGTTGTTTCGAGCCGGAATACAAGTTTTAGCGCAGTTCTGAGAGAAAAAGTTTACACCTTTCTCTCGTCTACTCTTCGACGACTTGTAAAATCGACGCTCGTGAATCTTGATAGTTTCGCTCTAAAACAGTGTAAACCGTTGTTTTGAGCCGGAATACGAGTTTTCGCGCAGTTCTGAGAGAAAAAGTTTACACCTTTCTCTCGTCTACTCTTCGACGACTTGTAAAATCGATGCTCGTTAATCGTGCTAGTTTCGATGTAAAACGATGTATCCCGTTGATTTGAGCCGGAATACAAGTTTTCGCGCAGTTCCGAGACAAAAAGTTTACAGCTTTTTCTCGTCTACTCTTCGACGATTTGTAAAATCGATGTTCGCGAATTTTGCTTGTCTTGATCTAAAACGATGTATCCCATTGTTTTGAGCCGCAATACAAGTTTTCGCGCAGTTCTGAGAGAAAAAGTTTACACCTTTCTCTCGTCTACTCTTCGACGACTTGTTAAATTGATGCTCGTGAATTTTGCTACTTTCGATCTAAAACGATGTATCCTGTTGTTTTGAGCTGGAATACAAGTTTTCGCGCAGTTCTGAGAGAAAACGTTTACATCTTTCTCTCGTCTACTCTTCGACGACTTGTAGAATCGATGCTCGTGAATCTTGACAGTATCGCTCTAAAACGATGTATCCCGTTGTTTTGAGCCGGAATACAAGTTTTCGCGCAGTTCTGAGAGAAAAAGTTTACACCTTTCTCTCGTCTACTCTTCGACGACTTGTAAAATCGATGCTCGTTAATCGTGCTAGTTTCGATCTAAAACGATGTATCCCGTTGTTTCGAGCCGGAATACAAGTTTTAGCGCAGTTCTGAGAGAAAAAGTTTACACCTTTCTCTCGTCTACTCTTCGACGACTTGTAAAATCGACGCTCGTGAATCTTGATAGTTTCGCTCTAAAACAGTGTAAACCGTTGTTTTGAGCCGGAATACGAGTTTTCGCGCAGTTCTGAGAGAAAAAGTTTACACCTTTCTCTCGTCTACTCTTCGACGACTTGTAAAATCGATGCTCGTTAATCGTGCTAGTTTCGATGTAAAACGATGTATCCCGTTGATTTGAGCCGGAATACAAGTTTTCGCGCAGTTCCGAGACAAAAAGTTTACAGCTTTTTCTCGTCTACTCTTCGACGATTTGTAAAATCGATGTTCGCGAATTTTGCTTGTCTTGATCTAAAACGATGTATCCCATTGTTTTGAGCCGCAATACAAGTTTTCGCGCAGTTCTGAGAGAAAAAGTTTACACCTTTCTCTCGTCTACTCTTCGACGACTTGTTAAATTGATGCTCGTGAATTTTGCTACTTTCGATCTAAAACGATGTATCCTGTTGTTTTGAGCTGGAATACAAGTTTTCGCGCAGTTCTGAGAGAAAAAGTTTACACCTTTCTCTCGTCTACTCTTCGACGACTTGTTAAATCGATGCTCGTGAATTTTTCTACTTTTGATCTAAAACGATGTATCCCGTTGTTTTGAGCCGGAATACAAGTTTTCGCGCAGTTCTGAGAGAAAAATTTACACCTTTCTCTCGTCTACTCTGCGACGACTTGTAAAATCGATGCTCGTGAATCTTGCTAGTTTCGATCTAAAACGATGTATCCCGTTGTTTTGAGCCGGAATACAAGTTTTTGCGCAGTTCTGAGAGAAAAAGTTTACATCTTTCTCTCGTCTACTCTTCGACGACTTGTAAAATCGATGCTCGTGAATCTTGATAGTTTCGCTCTAAAACAGTGTAAACCGTTGTTTTGAGCCGGAATACGAGTTTTCGCGCAGTTCTGAGAGAAAAAGTTTACACCTTTCTCTCGTCTACTCTTCGACGACTTGTAGAATCGATGCTCGTTAATCGTGCTAGTTTCGATGTAAAACGATGTATCCCGTTGATTTGAGCCGGAATACAAGTTTTCGCGCAGTTCCGAGACAAAAAGTTTACAGCTTTTTCTCGTCTACTCTTCGACGATTTGTAAAATCGATGTTCGCGAATTTTGCTTGTCTTGATCTAAAACGATGTATCCCATTGTTTTGAGCCGCAATACAAGTTTTCGCGCAGTTCTGAGAGAAAAAGTTTACATCTTTCTCTCGTCTACTCTTCGACGACTTGTAAAATCGATGCTCGAGAATCTTGATAGTTTCGTTCTAAAACAATGTATCCCGTTGTTTTGAGACGGAATACGAGTTTTCGCGCAGTTCTGAGAGAAAACGTTTACATCTTTCTCTCGTCTACTCTTCGACGACTTGTAGAATCGATGCTCGTGAATCTTGACAGTATCGCTCTAAAACGATGTATCCCGTTGTTTTGAGCCGGAATACAAGTTTTCGCGCAGTTCTGAGAGAAAAAGTTTACACCTTTCTCTCGTCTACTCTTCGACGACTTGTAAAATCGATGCTCGTTAATCGTGCTAGTTTCGATCTAAAACGATGTATCCCGTTGTTTCGAGCCGGAATACAAGTTTTAGCGCAGTTCTGAGAGAAAAAGTTTACACCTTTCTCTCGTCTACTCTTCGACGACTTGTAAAATCGACGCTCGTGAATCTTGATAGTTTCGCTCTAAAACAGTGTAAACCGTTGTTTTGAGCCGGAATACGAGTTTTCGCGCAGTTCTGAGAGAAAAAGTTTACACCTTTCTCTCGTCTACTCTTCGACGACTTGTAAAATCGATGCTCGTTAATCGTGCTAGTTTCGATGTAAAACGATGTATCCCGTTGATTTGAGCCGGAATACAAGTTTTCGCGCAGTTCCGAGACAAAAAGTTTACAGCTTTTTCTCGTCTACTCTTCGACGATTTGTAAAATCGATGTTCGCGAATTTTGCTTGTCTTGATCTAAAACGATGTATCCCATTGTTTTGAGCCGCAATACAAGTTTTCGCGCAGTTCTGAGAGAAAAAGTTTACACCTTTCTCTCGTCTACTCTTCGACGACTTGTTAAATTGATGCTCGTGAATTTTGCTACTTTCGATCTAAAACGATGTATCCTGTTGTTTTGAGCTGGAATACAAGTTTTCGCGCAGTTCTGAGAGAAAACGTTTACATCTTTCTCTCGTCTACTCTTCGACGACTTGTAGAATCGATGCTCGTGAATCTTGACAGTATCGCTCTAAAACGATGTATCCCGTTGTTTTGAGCCGGAATACAAGTTTTCGCGCAGTTCTGAGAGAAAAAGTTTACACCTTTCTCTCGTCTACTCTTCGACGACTTGTAAAATCGATGCTCGTTAATCGTGCTAGTTTCTATCTAAAACGATGTATCCCGTTGTTTCGAGCCGGAATACAAGTTTTAGCGCAGTTCTGAGAGAAAAAGTTTACACCTTTCTCTCGTCTACTCTTCGACGACTTGTAAAATCGACGCTCGTGAATCTTGATAGTTTCGCTCTAAAACAGTGTAAACCGTTGTTTTGAGCCGGAATACGAGTTTTCGCGCAGTTCTGAGAGAAAAAGTTTACACCTTTCTCTCGTCTACTCTTCGACGACTTGTAAAATCGATGCTCGTTAATCGTGCTAGTTTCGATGTAAAACGATGTATCCCGTTGATTTGAGCCGGAATACAAGTTTTCGCGCAGTTCCGAGACAAAAAGTTTACAGCTTTTTCTCGTCTACTCTTCGACGATTTGTAAAATCGATGTTCGCGAATTTTGCTTGTCTTGATCTAAAACGATGTATCCCATTGTTTTGAGCCGCAATACAAGTTTTCGCGCAGTTCTGAGAGAAAAAGTTTACACCTTTCTCTCGTCTACTCTTCGACGACTTGTTAAATTGATGCTCGTGAATTTTGCTACTTTCGATCTAAAACGATGTATCCTGTTGTTTTGAGCTGGAATACAAGTTTTCGCGCAGTTCTGAGAGAAAAAGTTTACACCTTTCTCTCGTCTACTCTTCGACGACTTGTTAAATCGATGCTCGTGAATTTTTCTACTTTTGATCTAAAACGATGTATCCCGTTGTTTTGAGCCGGAATACAAGTTTTCGCGCAGTTCTGAGAGAAAAATTTACACCTTTCTCTCGTCTACTCTGCGACGACTTGTAAAATCGATGCTCGTGAATCTTGCTAGTTTCGATCTAAAACGATGTATCCCGTTGTTTTGAGCCGGAATACAAGTTTTTGCGCAGTTCTGAGAGAAAAAGTTTACATCTTTCTCTCGTCTACTCTTCGACGACTTGTAAAATCGATGCTCGTGAATCTTGATAGTTTCGCTCTAAAACAGTGTAAACCGTTGTTTTGAGCCGGAATACGAGTTTTCGCGCAGTTCTGAGAGAAAAAGTTTACACCTTTCTCTCGTCTACTCTTCGACGACTTGTAGAATCGATGCTCGTTAATCGTGCTAGTTTCGATGTAAAACGATGTATCCCGTTGATTTGAGCCGGAATACAAGTTTTCGCGCAGTTCTGAGACAAAAAGTTTACAGCTTTTTCTCGTCTACTCTTCGACGATTTGTAAAATCGATGCTCGCGAATTTTGCTTGTCTTGATCTAAAACGATGTATCCCATTGTTTTGAGCCGCAATACAAGTTTTTGCGCAGTTCTGAGAGAAAAAGTTTACACCTTTCTCTCGTCTACTCTTCGACGACTTGTTAAATTGATGCTGGTGAATTTTGCTACTTTCGATCTAAAACGATGTATCCCGTGGTTTTGAGCCGGAATACAAGTTTTCGCGCAGTTCTGAGAGAAAAAGTTTACACCTTTCTCTCGTCTACTCTTCGACGACTTGTAAAATCGATGCTCGTGAATCTTGCTAGTTTCGATCTAAAACGATGTATCCCATTGTTTTGAGCCGGAATACAAGTTTTCGCGCTGTTCTGAGAGAAAAAGTTTACACCTTTCTCTCGTCTACTCTTCGACGACTTGTAAAATCGATGCTCGTTAATCGTGCTAGTTTCGATCTAAAACGATGTATCCCGTTGTTTCGAGCCGGAATACAAGTTTTAGCGCAGTTCTGAGAGAAAAAGTTTACACCTTTCTCTCGTCTACTCTTCGACGACTTGTAAAATCGACGCTCGTGAATCTTGATAGTTTCGCTCTAAAACAGTGTAAACCGTTGTTTTGAGCCGGAATACGAGTTTTCGCGCAGTTCTGAGAGAAAAAGTTTACACCTTTCTCTCGTCTACTCTTCGACGACTTGTAAAATCGATGCTCGTTAATCGTGCTAGTTTCGATGTAAAACGATGTATCCCGTTGATTTGAGCCGGAATACAAGTTTTCGCGCAGTTCCGAGACAAAAAGTTTACAGCTTTTTCTCGTCTACTCTTCGACGATTTGTAAAATCGATGTTCGCGAATTTTGCTTGTCTTGATCTAAAACGATGTATCCCATTGTTTTGAGCCGCAATACAAGTTTTCGCGCAGTTCTGAGAGAAAAAGTTTACATCTTTCTCTCGTCTACTCTTCGACGACTTGTAAAATCGATGCTCGTGAATCTTGATAGTTTCGTTCTAAAACAATGTATCCCGTTGTTTTGAGACGGAATACGAGTTTTCGCGCAGTTCTGAGAGAAAACGTTTACATCTTTCTCTCGTCTACTCTTCGACGACTTGTAGAATCGATGCTCGTGAATCTTGACAGTATCGCTCTAAAACGATGTATCCCGTTGTTTTGAGCCGGAATACAAGTTTTCGCGCAGTTCTGAGAGAAAAAGTTTACACCTTTCTCTCGTCTACTCTTCGACGACTTGTAAAATCGATGCTCGTTAATCGTGCTAGTTTCGATCTAAAACGATGTATCCCGTTGTTTCGAGCCGGAATACAAGTTTTAGCGCAGTTCTGAGAGAAAAAGTTTACACCTTTCTCTCGTCTACTCTTCGACGACTTGTAAAATCGACGCTCGTGAATCTTGATAGTTTCGCTCTAAAACAGTGTAAACCGTTGTTTTGAGCCGGAATACGAGTTTTCGCGCAGTTCTGAGAGAAAAAGTTTACACCTTTCTCTCGTCTACTCTTCGACGACTTGTAAAATCGATGCTCGTTAATCGTGCTAGTTTCGATGTAAAACGATGTATCCCGTTGATTTGAGCCGGAATACAAGTTTTCGCGCAGTTCCGAGACAAAAAGTTTACAGCTTTTTCTCGTCTACTCTTCGACGATTTGTAAAATCGATGTTCGCGAATTTTGCTTGTCTTGATCTAAAACGATGTATCCCATTGTTTTGAGCCGCAATACAAGTTTTCGCGCAGTTCTGAGAGAAAAAGTTTACACCTTTCTCTCGTCTACTCTTCGACGACTTGTTAAATTGATGCTCGTGAATTTTGCTACTTTCGATCTAAAACGATGTATCCTGTTGTTTTGAGCTGGAATACAAGTTTTCGCGCAGTTCTGAGAGAAAACGTTTACATCTTTCTCTCGTCTACTCTTCGACGACTTGTAGAATCGATGCTCGTGAATCTTGACAGTATCGCTCTAAAACGATGTATCCCGTTGTTTTGAGCCGGAATACAAGTTTTCGCGCAGTTCTGAGAGAAAAAGTTTACACCTTTCTCTCGTCTACTCTTCGACGACTTGTAAAATCGATGCTCGTTAATCGTGCTAGTTTCGATCTAAAACGATGTATCCCGTTGTTTCGAGCCAGAATACAAGTTTTAGCGCAGTTCTGAGAGAAAAAGTTTACACCTTTCTCTCGTCTACTCTTCGACGACTTGTAAAATCGACGCTCGTGAATCTTGATAGTTTCGCTCTAAAACAGTGTAAACCGTTGTTTTGAGCCGGAATACGAGTTTTCGCGCAGTTCTGAGAGAAAAAGTTTACACCTTTCTCTCGTCTACTCTTCGACGACTTGTAAAATCGATGCTCGTTAATCGTGCTAGTTTCGATGTAAAACGATGTATCCCGTTGATTTGAGCCGGAATACAAGTTTTCGCGCAGTTCCGAGACAAAAAGTTTACAGCTTTTTCTCGTCTACTCTTCGACGATTTGTAAAATCGATGTTCGCGAATTTTGCTTGTCTTGATCTAAAACGATGTATCCCATTGTTTTGAGCCGCAATACAAGTTTTCGCGCAGTTCTGAGAGAAAAAGTTTACACCTTTCTCTCGTCTACTCTTCGACGACTTGTTAAATTGATGCTCGTGAATTTTGCTACTTTCGATCTAAAACGATGTATCCTGTTGTTTTGAGCTGGAATACAAGTTTTCGCGCAGTTCTGAGAGAAAAAGTTTACACCTTTCTCTCGTCTACTCTTCGACGACTTGTTAAATCGATGCTCGTGAATTTTTCTACTTTTGATCTAAAACGATGTATCCCGTTGTTTTGAGCCGGAATACAAGTTTTCGCGCAGTTCTGAGAGAAAAATTTACACCTTTCTCTCGTCTACTCTGCGACGACTTGTAAAATCGATGCTCGTGAATCTTGCTAGTTTCGATCTAAAACGATGTATCCCGTTGTTTTGAGCCGGAATACAAGTTTTTGCGCAGTTCTGAGAGAAAAAGTTTACATCTTTCTCTCGTCTACTCTTCGACGACTTGTAAAATCGATGCTCGTGAATCTTGATAGTTTCGCTCTAAAACAGTGTAAACCGTTGTTTTGAGCCGGAATACGAGTTTTCGCGCAGTTCTGAGAGAAAAAGTTTACACCTTTCTCTCGTCTACTCTTCGACGACTTGTAGAATCGATGCTCGTTAATCGTGCTAGTTTCGATGTAAAACGATGTATCCCGTTGATTTGAGCCGGAATACAAGTTTTCGCGCAGTTCTGAGACAAAAAGTTTACAGCTTTTTCTCGTCTACTCTTCGACGATTTGTAAAATCGATGCTCGCGAATTTTGCTTGTCTTGATCTAAAACGATGTATCCCATTGTTTTGAGCCGCAATACAAGTTTTTGCGCAGTTCTGAGAGAAAAAGTTTACACCTTTCTCTCGTCTACTCTTCGACGACTTGTTAAATTGATGCTGGTGAATTTTGCTACTTTCGATCTAAAACGATGTATCCCGTGGTTTTGAGCCGGAATACAAGTTTTCGCGCAGTTCTGAGAGAAAAAGTTTACACCTTTCTCTCGTCTACTCTTCGACGACTTGTAAAATCGATGCTCGTGAATCTTGCTAGTTTCGATCTAAAACGATGTATCCCATTGTTTTGAGCCGGAATACAAGTTTTCGCGCTGTTCTGAGAGAAAAAGTTTACACCTTTCTCTCGTCTACTCTTCGACGACTTGTAATATCGATGCTCGTTAATCGTGCTAGTTTCAATCTAAAACGATGTATCCCGTTGTTTCGAGCCGGAATACAAGTTTTCGCGCAGTTCTGAGAGAAAAAGTTTACACCTTTCTCTCGTCTACTCTTCGACGACTTGTTAAATCGATGCTCGCGAATTTTGCTACTTTTGATCTAAAACGATGTATCCCATTGTTTTGAGCCGGAATACAAGTTTTCGCGCAGTTCTGAGAGAAAAAGTTTACACCTTTCTCTCGTCTACTCTTCGACGACTTGTAAAATCGATGGTGGTGAATCTTGATAGTTTCGTTCTAAAACAATGTATCCCGTTGTTTTGAGACGGAATACGAGTTTTCGCGCAGTTCTGAGAGAAAACGTTTACCCCTTTCTCTCGTCTACTCTTCGACGACTTGTAAAATCGATGCTCGTGAATCATTCTAGTTTCAATCTAAAACGATGTATCCCATTGCTTTGAGCCGGAATACAAGTTTTTGGGCAGTTCTGAGAGAAAAAGTTTACACCTTTCTCTCGTCTACTCTTCGACGACTTGTAAAATCGATGCTCGTGAATCTTGATAGTTTCGATCTAAAACGATGTATTCCGTTGTTTTGAGCCGGAATACAAGTTTTCGCGCAGTTCTGAGAGAAAAATTTACACCTTTCTCTCGTCTACTCTGCGACGACTTGTAAAATCGATGCTCGTGAATCTTGCTAGTTTCGATCTAAAACGATGTATCCCGTTGTTTTGAGCCGAAATACAAGTTTTCGCTCCGTTCTGAGAGAAAAAGTTTACACCTTTCTCTCGTCTACTCTTCGACGACTTGTAAAATCGATGCTCGTGAATCTTGATAGTTTCGTACTAAAACAATGTATCCCGTTGTTTTGAGACGGAATACGAGTTTTCGCGCAGTTCTGAGAGAAAACGTTTACCCCTTTCTCTCGTATACTCTTCGACGACTTGTAAAATCGATGCTCGTTAATCGTGCTAGTTTCGATCTAAAACGATGTATCCCGTTGTTTTGAGCCGGAATACAAGTTTTCGCGCAGTTCTGAGAGAAAAAGTTTACACCTTTCTCTCGTCTACTCTTCGACGACTTGTAAAATCGATGGTGGTGAATCTTGATAGTTTCGTTCTAAAACAATGTATCCCGTTGTTTTGAGACGGAATACGAGTTTTCGCGCAGTTCTGAGAGAAAACGTTTACCCCTTTCTCTCGTCTACTCTTCGACGACTTGTAAAATCGATGCTCGTGAATCATTCTAGTTTCAATCTAAAACGATGTATCCCATTGCTTTGAGCCGGAATACAAGTTTTTGGGCAGTTCTGAGAGAAAAAGTTTACACCTTTCTCTCGTCTACTCTTCGACGACTTGTAAAATCGATGCTCGTGAATCTTGATAGTTTCGATCTAAAACGATGTATTCCGTTGTTTTGAGCCGGAATACAAGTTTTCGCGCAGTTCTGAGAGAAAAATTTACACCTTTCTCTCGTCTACTCTGCGACGACTTGTAAAATCGATGCTCGTGAATCTTGCTAGTTTCGATCTAAAACGATGTATCCCGTTGTTTTGAGCCGAAATACAAGTTTTCGCGCAGTTCTGAGAGAAAAAGTTTACACCTTTCTCTCGTCTACTCTTCGACGACTTGTAAAATCGATGCTCGTGAATCTTGATAGTTTCGTACTAAAACAATGTATCCCGTTGTTTTGAGACGGAATACGAGTTTTCGCGCAGTTCTGAGAGAAAACGTTTACCCCTTTCTCTCGTATACTCTTCGACGACTTGTAAAATCGATGCTCGTTAATCGTGCTAGTTTCGATCTAAAACGATGTATCCCGTTGTTTTGAGCCGGAATACAAGTTTTCGCGCAGTTCTGAGAGAAAAAGTTTACATCTTTCTCTCGTCTACTCTTCGACGACTTGTAAAATCGATGCTCGTGAATCTTGATAGTTTCGTTCTAAAACAATGTATCCCGTTGTTTTGAGACGGAATACGAGTTTTCGCGCAGTTCTGAGAGAAAACGTTTACATCTTTCTCTCGTCTACTCTTCGACGACTTGTAGAATCGATGCTCGTGAATCTTGACAGTATCGCTCTAAAACGATGTATCCCGTTGTTGTGAGCCGGAATACAAGTTTTCGCGCAGTTCTGAGAGAAAAATTTTACACCTTTCTCTCGTCTACTCTTCGACGACTTGTAAAATCGATGCTCGTGAATCTTGCTAGTTTCGATCTAAAACGATGTATCCCATTGTTTTGAGCCGGAATACAAGTTTTTCCGCAGTTCTGAGAGAAAAAGTTTACACCTTTCTCTCGTCTACTCTTCGACGACTTGTAAAATCGATGCTCGTGAATCTTGATAGTTTCGATCTAAAACGATGTATTCCGTTGTTTTGAGCCGGAATACAAGTTTTTGCGCAGTTCTGAGAGAAAAAGTTTACACCTTTCTCTCGTCTACTCTTCGACGACTTGTAGAATCGATGCTCGTTAATCGTGCTAGTTTCGATGTAAAACGATGTATCCGTTGATTTGAGCCGGAATACAAGTTTTCGCGCAGTTCTGAGACAAAAAGTTTACAGCTTTTTCTCGTCTACTCTTCGA
Source organism: Amblyomma americanum (assembly GCF_052857255.1). Taxonomy (NCBI): domain Eukaryota; kingdom Metazoa; phylum Arthropoda; class Arachnida; order Ixodida; family Ixodidae; genus Amblyomma; species Amblyomma americanum. Next base: position 134,732 of record NW_027526589.1, on the reverse strand, counting down.
CGATTTGTAAAATCGATGCTCGCGAATTTTGCTTGTCTTGATCTAAAACGATGTATCCCATTGTTTGAGCCGCAATACAAGTTTTCGCGCAGTTCTGAGAGAAAAAGTTTACACCTTTCTCTCGTCTACTCTTCGACGACTTGTTAAATTGATGCTCGTGAATTTTGCTACTTTCGATCTAAAACGATGTATCCTGTTGTTTTGAGCTGGAATACAAGTTTTTCGCGCAGTTCTGAGAGAAAACGTTTACATCTTTCTCTCGTCTACTCTTCGACGACTTGTAGAATCGATGCTCGTGAATCTTGACAGTATCGCTCTAAAACGATGTATCCCGTTGTTTTGAGCCGGAATACAAGTTTTCGCGCAGTTCTGAGAGAAAAAGTTTACACCTTTCTCTCGTCTACTCTTCGGCGACTTGTAAAATCGATGCTCGTGAATCTTGATAGTTTCGCTCTAAAACAGTGTAAACCGTTGTTTTGAGCCGGAATACGAGTTTTCGCGCAGTTCTGAGAGAAAAAGTTTACACTTTCTCTCGTCTACTCTTCGACGACTTGTAAAATCGATGCTCGTTAATCGTGCTAGTTTCAATGTAAAACGATGTATCCCGTTGATATGGAGCCGGAATACAAGTTTTCGCGCAGTTCTGAGACAAAAAGTTTACACCTTTCTCTCGTCTACTCTTCGACGACTTGTAAAATCGATGCTCGTTAATCGTGCTAGTTTCGATCTAAAACGATGTGTCCCGTTGTTTCGAGCCGGAATACAAGTTTTAGCGCAGTTCTGAGAGAAAATTTTACACCTTTTTCTCGTCTACTTTTCGACGACTTGTAAAATCGATGCTCGTGAATCTTGCTAGTTTCAATCTAAAACGGTGTATCCCGTTGTTTTGAGCCGGAATACAAGTTTTCGCACAGTTCTGAGAGAAAAAGTTTACATCTTTCTCTCGTTCTACTCTTCGACGACTTGTAGAATCGATGCTCGTGAATCTTGCTAGTTTCGATCTAAAACGATGTATCCCGTTGTTTTGAGCCGAATACAAGTTTTCGCGCAGTTCTGAGAGAAAAAGTTTACACCTTTCTCTCGTCTACTCTTCGACGACTTGTAAAATCGATGCTCGTGAATCTTGATAGTTTCGATCTAAAACGATGTATTCCGTTGTTTTGAGCCGGAATACAAGTTTTCGCGCAGTTCTGAGAGAAAAATTTACACCTTTCTCTCGTCTACACTGCGACGACTTGTAAAATCGATGCTCGTGAATCTTGCTAGTTTCGATCTAAAACAATGTATCCCGTTGTTTTGAGCCGGAATACAAGTTTTCGCGCAGTTCTGAGAGAAAAAGTTTACACCTTTCTCTCGTCTACTCTTCGACGACTTGTAAAATCGACGCTCGTGAATGTTGATAGTTTTCGTTCTAAAACAATGTATCCCGTTGTTTTGAGACGGAATACGAGTTTTCGCGCAGTTCTGAGAGAAAACGTTTACCCCTTTCTCTCGTCTACTCTTCGACGACTTGTAAAATCGATGCTCGTTAATCGTGCTAGTTTCGATCTAAAACGATGTATCCCGTTGTTTTGAGTCGGAATACAAGTTTTCGCGCAGTTCTGAGAGAAAATGTTTACATCTTTCTCTCGTCTACTCTTCGACGACTTGTAAAATCGATGCTCGTGAATCTTGATAGTTTCGTTCTAAAACAATGTATCCCGTTGTTTTGAGACGGAATACGAGTTTTCGCGCAGTTCTGAGAGAAAACGTTTACCCCTTTCTCTCGTCTACTCTTCGACGACTTGTAAAATCGATGCTCGTTAATCGTGCTGGTTTCGATCTAAAACGATGTATCCCGTTGTTTCGAGCCAGAATACAAGTTTTAGCGCAGTTCTGAGAGAAAAAGTTTACACCCTTTTCTCGTCTACTTTTCGACGACTTGTAAAATCGATGCTCGTGAATCTTGCTAGTTTCGATCTAAAACGGTGTATCCCGTTGTTTTGAGCCGGAATACAAGTTTTCGCGCAGTTCTGAGAGAAAAAGTTTACATCTTTCTCTCGTCTACTCTTCGACGACTTGTAGAATCGATGCTCGTGAATCTTGATAGTATCGCTCTAAAACGATGTATCCCGTTGTTTTGAGCCGGAATACAAGTTTTCGCGCAGTTCTGAGAGAAAAAGTTTACACCTTTCTCTCGTCTACTCTTCGACGACTTGTAAAATCGATGCTCGTTAATCTTGCTAGTTTCGATCTAAAACGATGTATCCCGTTGTTTTGAGCCGGAATACAAGTTTTCGCGCAGTTCTGAGAGAAAAAGTTTACATCTTTCTCTCGTCTACTCTTCGACGACTTGTAAAATCGATGCTCGTGAATCTTGCTAGTTTCGATCTAAAACGATGTATCCCATTGCTTTGAGCCGGAATACAAGTTTTTGCGCAGTTCTGAGAGAAAAAGTTTACACCTTTCTCTCGTCTACTCTTCGACGACTTGTAAAATCAATGCTTGTTAATCTTGCTAGTTTCGATCTAAAACGATGTATCCCGTTCTTTTGAGCCGGAATACAAGTTTTCGCGCAGTTCTGAGAGAAAAAGTTTACATCTTTCTCTCGTCTACTCTTCGACGACTTGTAAAATCGATGCTCGTGAATCTTGATAGTTTCGCTCTAAAACAGTGTAAACCGTTGTTTTGAGCCGGAATACGAGTTTTCGCGCAGTTCTGAGAGAAAAAGTTTACACCTTTCTCTCGTCTACTCTTCGACGACTTGTAAAATCGATGCTCGTTAATTGTGCTAGTTTCGATGTAAAACGATGTATCCCGTTGATTTGAGCCGGAATACAAGTTTTCGCGCAGTTCTGAGACAAAAAGTTTACAGCTTTTTCTCGTCTACTCTTCGACGATTTGTAAAATCGATGCTCGCGAATTTTGCTTGTCTTGATCTAAAACGATGTATCCCATTGTTTTGAGCCGCAATACAAGTTTTCGCGCAGTTCTGGGAGAAAAAGTTTACACCTTTCTCTCGTCTACTCTTCGACGACTTGTTAAATTGATGCTGGTGAATTTTGCTACTTTCGATCTAAAACGATGTATCCCGTGGTTTTGAGCCGGAATACAAGTTTTCGCGCAGTTCTGAGAGAAAAAGTTTACACCTTTCTCTCGTCTACTCTTCGACGACTTGTAAAATTGATGCTCATGAATTTTGCTAGTTTCGATCTAAAACGATGTATCCTGTTGTTTTGAGCTGGAATACAAGTTTTCGCGCAGTTCTGAGAGAAAAAGTTTACACCTTTCTCTCGTCTACTCTTCGACGACTTGTTAAATCGATGCTCGTGAATTTTGCTACTTTTGATCTAAAACGATGTATCCTGTTGTTTTGAGCCGAAATACAATTTTTCGCGCAGTTCTGAGAGAAAACGTTTACACCTTTCTCTCGTCTACTCATCGACGACTTGTAAAATCGATGCTCGTGAATCTTGATAGTTTCGATCTAAAACGATGTATTCCGTTGTTTTGAGCCGGAATACAAGTTTTCGCGCAGTTCTGAGAGAAAAATTTACACCTTTCTCTCGTCTACTCTGCGACGACTTGTAAAATCGATGCTCGTGAATCTTGCTAGTTTCGATCTAAAACGATGTATCCCATTGTTTTGAGCCGGAATACAAGTTTTCGCGCAGTTCTGAGAGAAAAAGTTTACACCTTTCTCTCGTCTACTCTTCGACGACTTGTAAAATCGATGCTGGTGAATCTTGATAGTTTCGTTCTAAAACAATGTATCCCGTTGTTTTGAGACGGAATACGAGTTTTCGCGCAGTTCTGAGAGAAAACGTTTACCCCTTTCTCTCGTCTACTCTTCGACGACTTGTAAAATCGATGCTCGTGAATCTTTCTAGTTTCAATCTAAAACGATGTATCCCATTGCTTTGAGCCGGAATACAAGTTTTCGCGCAGTTCTGAGAGAAAAATTTACACCTTTCTCTCGTCTACTCTGCGACGACTTGTAAAATCGATGCTTGTGAATCTTGCTAGTTTCGATCTAAAACGATGTATCCCGTTGTTTTGAGCCGGAATACAAGTTTTCGCGCAGTTCTGAGAGAAAAAGTTTACATCTTTCTCTCGTCTACTCTTCGACGACTTGTAAAATCGATGCTCGTGAATCTTGATAGTTTCGTTCTAAAACAATGTATCCCGTTGTTTTGAGACGGAATACGAGTTTTCGCGCAGTTCTGAGAGAAAACGTTTACATCTTTCTCTCGTCTACTCTTCGACGACTTGTAGAATCGATGCTCGTGAATCTTGACAGTATCGCTCTAAAACGATGTATCCCGTTGTTTTGAGCCGGAATACAAGTTTTCGCGCAGTTCTGAGAGAAAAAGTTTACACCTTTCTCTCGTCTACTCTTCGACGACTTGTAAAATCGATGCTCGTTAATCGTGCTAGTTTCGATCTAAAACGATGTATTCCGTTGTTTTGAGCCGGAATACAAGTTTTCGCGCAGTTCTGAGAGAAAAATTTACACCTTTCTCTCGTCTACTCTGCGACGACTTGTAAAATCGATGCTCGTGAATCTTGCTAGTTTCAATCTAAAACGATGTATCCCGTTGTTTTGAGCCGAAATACAAGTTTTCGCGCAGTTCTGAGAGAAAAAGTTTACACCTTTCTCTCGTCTACTCTTCGACGACTTGTAAAATCGATGCTCGTGAATCTTGATAGTTTCGTACTAAAACAATGTATCCCGTTGTTTTGAGACGGAATACGAGTTTTCGCGCAGTTCTGAGAGAAAACGTTTACCCCTTTCTCTCGTATACTCTTCGACGACTTGTAAAATCGATGCTCGTTAATCGTGCTAGTTTCGATCTAAAACGATGTATCCCGTTGTTTTGAGCCGGAATACAAGTTTTCGCGCAGTTCTGAGAGAAAAAGTTTACACCTTTCTCTCGTCTACTCTTCGACGACTTGTAAAATCGATGGTGGTGAATCTTGATAGTTTCGTTCTAAAACAATGTATCCCGTTGTTTTGAGACGGAATACGAGTTTTCGCGCAGTTCTGAGAGAAAACGTTTACCCCTTTCTCTCGTCTACTCTTCGACGACTTGTAAAATCGATGCTCGTGAATCATTCTAGTTTCAATCTAAAACGATGTATCCCATTGCTTTGAGCCGGAATACAAGTTTTTGGGCAGTTCTGAGAGAAAAAGTTTACACCTTTCTCTCGTCTACTCTTCGACGACTTGTAAAATCGATGCTCGTGAATCTTGATAGTTTCGATCTAAAACGATGTATTCCGTTGTTTTGAGCCGGAATACAAGTTTTCGCGCAGTTCTGAGAGAAAAATTTACACCTTTCTCTCGTCTACTCTGCGACGACTTGTAAAATCGATGCTCGTGAATCTTGCTAGTTTCGATCTAAAACGATGTATCCCGTTGTTTTGAGCCGAAATACAAGTTTTCGCGCAGTTCTGAGAGAAAAAGTTTACACCTTTCTCTCGTCTACTCTTCGACGACTTGTAAAATCGATGCTCGTGAATCTTGATAGTTTCGTACTAAAACAATGTATCCCGTTGTTTTGAGACGGAATACGAGTTTTCGCGCAGTTCTGAGAGAAAACGTTTACCCCTTTCTCTCGTATACTCTTCGACGACTTGTAAAATCGATGCTCGTTAATCGTGCTAGTTTCGATCTAAAACGATGTATCCCGTTGTTTTGAGCCGGAATACAAGTTTTCGCGCAGTTCTGAGAGAAAAAGTTTACATCTTTCTCTCGTCTACTCTTCGACGACTTGTAAAATCGATGCTCGTGAATCTTGATAGTTTCGTTCTAAAACAATGTATCCCGTTGTTTTGAGACGGAATACGAGTTTTCGCGCAGTTCTGAGAGAAAACGTTTACATCTTTCTCTCGTCTACTCTTCGACGACTTGTAGAATCGATGCTCGTGAATCTTGACAGTATCGCTCTAAAACGATGTATCCCGTTGTTGTGAGCCGGAATACAAGTTTTCGCGCAGTTCTGAGAGAAAAATTTTACACCTTTCTCTCGTCTACTCTTCGACGACTTGTAAAATCGATGCTCGTGAATCTTGCTAGTTTCGATCTAAAACGATGTATCCCATTGTTTTGAGCCGGAATACAAGTTTTTCCGCAGTTCTGAGAGAAAAAGTTTACACCTTTCTCTCGTCTACTCTTCGACGACTTGTAAAATCGATGCTCGTGAATCTTGATAGTTTCGATCTAAAACGATGTATTCCGTTGTTTTGAGCCGGAATACAAGTTTTTGCGCAGTTCTGAGAGAAAAAGTTTACACCTTTCTCTCGTCTACTCTTCGACGACTTGTAGAATCGATGCTCGTTAATCGTGCTAGTTTCGATGTAAAACGATGTATCCCGTTGATTTGAGCCGGAATACAAGTTTTCGCGCAGTTCTGAGACAAAAAGTTTACAGCTTTTTCTCGTCTACTCTTCGACGATTTGTAAAATCGATGCTCGCGAATTTTGCTTGTCTTGATCTAAAACGATGTATCCCATTGTTTGAGCCGCAATACAAGTTTTCGCGCAGTTCTGAGAGAAAAAGTTTACACCTTTCTCTCGTCTACTCTTCGACGACTTGTTAAATTGATGCTCGTGAATTTTGCTACTTTCGATCTAAAACGATGTATCCTGTTGTTTTGAGCTGGAATACAAGTTTTCGCGCAGTTCTGAGAGAAAACGTTTACATCTTTCTCTCGTCTACTCTTCGACGACTTGTAGAATCGATGCTCGTGAATCTTGACAGTATCGCTCTAAAACGATGTATCCCGTTGTTTTGAGCCGGAATACAAGTTTTCGCGCAGTTCTGAGAGAAAAAGTTTACACCTTTCTCTCGTCTACTCTTCGGCGACTTGTAAAATCGATGCTCGTGAATCTTGATAGTTTCGCTCTAAAACAGTGTAAACCGTTGTTTTGAGCCGGAATACGAGTTTTCGCGCAGTTCTGAGAGAAAAAGTTTACACCTTTCTCTCGTCTACTCTTCGACGACTTGTAAAATCGATGCTCGTTAATCGTGCTAGTTTCAATGTAAAACGATGTATCCCGTTGATATGAGCCGGAATACAAGTTTTCGCGCAGTTCTGAGACAAAAAGTTTACACCTTTCTCTCGTCTACTCTTCGACGACTTGTAAAATCGATGCTCGTTAATCGTGCTAGTTTCGATCTAAAACGATGTGTCCCGTTGTTTCGAGCCGGAATACAAGTTTTAGCGCAGTTCTGAGAGAAAATTTTACACCTTTTTCTCGTCTACTTTTCGACGACTTGTAAAATCGATGCTCGTGAATCTTGCTAGTTTCAATCTAAAACGGTGTATCCCGTTGTTTTGAGCCGGAATACAAGTTTTCGCACAGTTCTGAGAGAAAAAGTTTACATCTTTCTCTCGTCTACTCTTCGACGACTTGTAGAATCGATGCTCGTGAATCTTGCTAGTTTCGATCTAAAACGATGTATCCCGTTGTTTTGAGCCGGAATACAAGTTTTCGCGCAGTTCTGAGAGAAAAAGTTTACACCTTTCTCTCGTCTACTCTTCGACGACTTGTAAAATCGATGCTCGTGAATCTTGATAGTTTCGATCTAAAACGATGTATTCCGTTGTTTTGAGCCGGAATACAAGTTTTCGCGCAGTTCTGAGAGAAAAATTTACACCTTTCTCTCGTCTACACTGCGACGACTTGTAAAATCGATGCTCGTGAATCTTGCTAGTTTCGATCTAAAACAATGTATCCCGTTGTTTTGAGCCGGAATACAAGTTTTCGCGCAGTTCTGAGAGAAAAAGTTTACACCTTTCTCTCGTCTACTCTTCGACGACTTGTAAAATCGACGCTCGTGAATGTTGATAGTTTCGTTCTAAAACAATGTATCCCGTTGTTTTGAGACGGAATACGAGTTTTCGCGCAGTTCTGAGAGAAAACGTTTACCCCTTTCTCTCGTCTACTCTTCGACGACTTGTAAAATCGATGCTCGTTAATCGTGCTAGTTTCGATCTAAAACGATGTATCCCGTTGTTTTGAGTCGGAATACAAGTTTTCGCGCAGTTCTGAGAGAAAATGTTTACATCTTTCTCTCGTCTACTCTTCGACGACTTGTAAAATCGATGCTCGTGAATCTTGATAGTTTCGTTCTAAAACAATGTATCCCGTTGTTTTGAGACGGAATACGAGTTTTCGCGCAGTTCTGAGAGAAAACGTTTACCCCTTTCTCTCGTCTACTCTTCGACGACTTGTAAAATCGATGCTCGTTAATCGTGCTGGTTTCGATCTAAAACGATGTATCCCGTTGTTTCGAGCCAGAATACAAGTTTTAGCGCAGTTCTGAGAGAAAAAGTTTACACCCTTTTCTCGTCTACTTTTCGACGACTTGTAAAATCGATGCTCGTGAATCTTGCTAGTTTCGATCTAAAACGGTGTATCCCGTTGTTTTGAGCCGGAATACAAGTTTTCGCGCAGTTCTGAGAGAAAAAGTTTACATCTTTCTCTCGTCTACTCTTCGACGACTTGTAGAATCGATGCTCGTGAATCTTGATAGTATCGCTCTAAAACGATGTATCCCGTTGTTTTGAGCCGGAATACAAGTTTTCGCGCAGTTCTGAGAGAAAAAGTTTACACCTTTCTCTCGTCTACTCTTCGACGACTTGTAAAATCGATGCTCGTTAATCTTGCTAGTTTCGATCTAAAACGATGTATCCCGTTGTTTTGAGCCGGAATACAAGTTTTCGCGCAGTTCTGAGAGAAAAAGTTTACATCTTTCTCTCGTCTACTCTTCGACGACTTGTAAAATCGATGCTCGTGAATCTTGCTAGTTTCGATCTAAAACGATGTATCCCATTGCTTTGAGCCGGAATACAAGTTTTTGCGCAGTTCTGAGAGAAAAAGTTTACACCTTTCTCTCGTCTACTCTTCGACGACTTGTAAAATCGATGCTTGTTAATCTTGCTAGTTTCGATCTAAAACGATGTATCCCGTTCTTTTGAGCCGGAATACAAGTTTTCGCGCAGTTCTGAGAGAAAAAGTTTACATCTTTCTCTCGTCTACTCTTCGACGACTTGTAAAATCGATGCTCGTGAATCTTGATAGTTTCGCTCTAAAACAGTGTAAACCGTTGTTTTGAGCCGGAATACGAGTTTTCGCGCAGTTCTGAGAGAAAAAGTTTACACCTTTCTCTCGTCTACTCTTCGACGACTTGTAAAATCGATGCTCGTTAATTGTGCTAGTTTCGATGTAAAACGATGTATCCCGTTGATTTGAGCCGGAATACAAGTTTTCGCGCAGTTCTGAGACAAAAAGTTTACAGCTTTTTCTCGTCTACTCTTCGACGATTTGTAAAATCGATGCTCGCGAATTTTGCTTGTCTTGATCTAAAACGATGTATCCCATTGTTTTGAGCCGCAATACAAGTTTTCGCGCAGTTCTGGGAGAAAAAGTTTACACCTTTCTCTCGTCTACTCTTCGACGACTTGTTAAATTGATGCTGGTGAATTTTGCTACTTTCGATCTAAAACGATGTATCCCGTGGTTTTGAGCCGGAATACAAGTTTTCGCGCAGTTCTGAGAGAAAAAGTTTACACCTTTCTCTCGTCTACTCTTCGACGACTTGTAAAATTGATGCTCATGAATTTTGCTAGTTTCGATCTAAAACGATGTATCCTGTTGTTTTGAGCTGGAATACAAGTTTTCGCGCAGTTCTGAGAGAAAAAGTTTACACCTTTCTCTCGTCTACTCTTCGACGACTTGTTAAATCGATGCTCTTGAATTTTGCTACTTTTGATCTAAAACGATGTATCCTGTTGTTTTGAGCCGAAATACAATTTTTCGCGCAGTTCTGAGAGAAAACGTTTACACCTTTCTCTCGTCTACTCATCGACGACTTGTAAAATCGATGCTCGTGAATCTTGATAGTTTCGATCTAAAACGATGTATTCCGTTGTTTTGAGCCGGAATACAAGTTTTCGCGCAGTTCTGAGAGAAAAATTTACACCTTTCTCTCGTCTACTCTGCGACGACTTGTAAAATCGATGCTCGTGAATCTTGCTAGTTTCGATCTAAAACGATGTATCCCATTGTTTTGAGCCGGAATACAAGTTTTCGCGCAGTTCTGAGAGAAAAAGTTTACACCTTTCTCTCGTCTACTCTTCGACGACTTGTAAAATCGATGCTGGTGAATCTTGATAGTTTCGTTCTAAAACAATGTATCCCGTTGTTTTGAGACGGAATACGAGTTTTCGCGCAGTTCTGAGAGAAAACGTTTACCCCTTTCTCTCGTCTACTCTTCGACGACTTGTAAAATCGATGCTCGTGAATCTTTCTAGTTTCAATCTAAAACGATGTATCCCATTGCTTTGAGCCGGAATACAAGTTTTCGCGCAGTTCTGAGAGAAAAATTTACACCTTTCTCTCGTCTACTCTGCGACGACTTGTAAAATCGATGCTTGTGAATCTTGCTAGTTTCGATCTAAAACGATGTATCCCGTTGTTTTGAGCCGGAATACAAGTTTTCGCGCAGTTCTGAGAGAAAAAGTTTACATCTTTCTCTCGTCTACTCTTCGACGACTTGTAAAATCGATGCTCGTGAATCTTGATAGTTTCGTTCTAAAACAATGTATCCCGTTGTTTTGAGACGGAATACGAGTTTTCGCGCAGTTCTGAGAGAAAACGTTTACATCTTTCTCTCGTCTACTCTTCGACGACTTGTAGAATCGATGCTCGTGAATCTTGACAGTATCGCTCTAAAACGATGTATCCCGTTGTTTTGAGCCGGAATACAAGTTTTCGCGCAGTTCTGAGAGAAAAAGTTTACACCTTTCTCTCGTCTACTCTTCGACGACTTGTAAAATCGATGCTCGTTAATCGTGCTAGTTTCGATCTAAAACGATGTATCCCGTTGTTTCGAGCCGGAATACAAGTTTTAGCGCAGTTCTGAGAGAAAAAGTTTACACCTTTCTCTCGTCTACTCTTCGACGACTTGTAAAATCGACGCTCGTGAATCTTGATAGTTTCGCTCTAAAACAGTGTAAACCGTTGTTTTGAGCCGGAATACGAGTTTTCGCGCAGTTCTGAGGGAAAAAGTTTACACCTTTCTCTCGTCTACTCTTCGACGACTTGTAAAATCGATGCTCGTTAATCGTGCTAGTTTCGATGTAAAACGATGTATCCCGTTGATTTGAGCCGGAATACAAGTTTTCGCGCAGTTCCGAGACAAAAAGTTTACAGCTTTTTCTCGTCTACTCTTCGACGATTTGTAAAATCGATGTTCGCGAATTTTGCTTGTCTTGATCTAAAACGATGTATCCCATTGTTTTGAGCCGCAATACAAGTTTTCGCGCAGTTCTGAGAGAAAAAGTTTACATCTTTCTCTCGTCTACTCTTCGACGACTTGTAAAATCGATGCTCGAGAATCTTGATAGTTTCGTTCTAAAACAATGTATCCCGTTGTTTTGAGACGGAATACGAGTTTTCGCGCAGTTCTGAGAGAAAACGTTTACATCTTTCTCTCGTCTACTCTTCGACGACTTGTAGAATCGATGCTCGTGAATCTTGACAGTATCGCTCTAAAACGATGTATCCCGTTGTTTTGAGCCGGAATACAAGTTTTCGCGCAGTTCTGAGAGAAAAAGTTTACACCTTTCTCTCGTCTACTCTTCGACGACTTGTAAAATCGATGCTCGTTAATCGTGCTAGTTTCGATCTAAAACGATGTATCCCGTTGTTTCGAGCCGGAATACAAGTTTTAGCGCAGTTCTGAGAGAAAAAGTTTACACCTTTCTCTCGTCTACTCTTCGACGACTTGTAAAATCGACGCTCGTGAATCTTGATAGTTTCGCTCTAAAACAGTGTAAACCGTTGTTTTGAGCCGGAATACGAGTTTTCGCGCAGTTCTGAGAGAAAAAGTTTACACCTTTCTCTCGTCTACTCTTCGACGACTTGTAAAATCGATGCTCGTTAATCGTGCTAGTTTCGATGTAAAACGATGTATCCCGTTGATTTGAGCCGGAATACAAGTTTTCGCGCAGTTCCGAGACAAAAAGTTTACAGCTTTTTCTCGTCTACTCTTCGACGATTTGTAAAATCGATGTTCGCGAATTTTGCTTGTCTTGATCTAAAACGATGTATCCCATTGTTTTGAGCCGCAATACAAGTTTTCGCGCAGTTCTGAGAGAAAAAGTTTACACCTTTCTCTCGTCTACTCTTCGACGACTTGTTAAATTGATGCTCGTGAATTTTGCTACTTTCGATCTAAAACGATGTATCCTGTTGTTTTGAGCTGGAATACAAGTTTTCGCGCAGTTCTGAGAGAAAACGTTTACATCTTTCTCTCGTCTACTCTTCGACGACTTGTAGAATCGATGCTCGTGAATCTTGACAGTATCGCTCTAAAACGATGTATCCCGTTGTTTTGAGCCGGAATACAAGTTTTCGCGCAGTTCTGAGAGAAAAAGTTTACACCTTTCTCTCGTCTACTCTTCGACGACTTGTAAAATCGATGCTCGTTAATCGTGCTAGTTTCGATCTAAAACGATGTATCCCGTTGTTTCGAGCCGGAATACAAGTTTTAGCGCAGTTCTGAGAGAAAAAGTTTACACCTTTCTCTCGTCTACTCTTCGACGACTTGTAAAATCGACGCTCGTGAATCTTGATAGTTTCGCTCTAAAACAGTGTAAACCGTTGTTTTGAGCCGGAATACGAGTTTTCGCGCAGTTCTGAGAGAAAAAGTTTACACCTTTCTCTCGTCTACTCTTCGACGACTTGTAAAATCGATGCTCGTTAATCGTGCTAGTTTCGATGTAAAACGATGTATCCCGTTGATTTGAGCCGGAATACAAGTTTTCGCGCAGTTCCGAGACAAAAAGTTTACAGCTTTTTCTCGTCTACTCTTCGACGATTTGTAAAATCGATGTTCGCGAATTTTGCTTGTCTTGATCTAAAACGATGTATCCCATTGTTTTGAGCCGCAATACAAGTTTTCGCGCAGTTCTGAGAGAAAAAGTTTACACCTTTCTCTCGTCTACTCTTCGACGACTTGTTAAATTGATGCTCGTGAATTTTGCTACTTTCGATCTAAAACGATGTATCCTGTTGTTTTGAGCTGGAATACAAGTTTTCGCGCAGTTCTGAGAGAAAAAGTTTACACCTTTCTCTCGTCTACTCTTCGACGACTTGTTAAATCGATGCTCGTGAATTTTTCTACTTTTGATCTAAAACGATGTATCCCGTTGTTTTGAGCCGGAATACAAGTTTTCGCGCAGTTCTGAGAGAAAAATTTACACCTTTCTCTCGTCTACTCTGCGACGACTTGTAAAATCGATGCTCGTGAATCTTGCTAGTTTCGATCTAAAACGATGTATCCCGTTGTTTTGAGCCGGAATACAAGTTTTTGCGCAGTTCTGAGAGAAAAAGTTTACATCTTTCTCTCGTCTACTCTTCGACGACTTGTAAAATCGATGCTCGTGAATCTTGATAGTTTCGCTCTAAAACAGTGTAAACCGTTGTTTTGAGCCGGAATACGAGTTTTCGCGCAGTTCTGAGAGAAAAAGTTTACACCTTTCTCTCGTCTACTCTTCGACGACTTGTAGAATCGATGCTCGTTAATCGTGCTAGTTTCGATGTAAAACGATGTATCCCGTTGATTTGAGCCGGAATACAAGTTTTCGCGCAGTTCTGAGACAAAAAGTTTACAGCTTTTTCTCGTCTACTCTTCGACGATTTGTAAAATCGATGCTCGCGAATTTTGCTTGTCTTGATCTAAAACGATGTATCCCATTGTTTTGAGCCGCAATACAAGTTTTTGCGCAGTTCTGAGAGAAAAAGTTTACACCTTTCTCTCGTCTACTCTTCGACGACTTGTTAAATTGATGCTGGTGAATTTTGCTACTTTCGATCTAAAACGATGTATCCCGTGGTTTTGAGCCGGAATACAAGTTTTCGCGCAGTTCTGAGAGAAAAAGTTTACACCTTTCTCTCGTCTACTCTTCGACGACTTGTAAAATCGATGCTCGTGAATCTTGCTAGTTTCGATCTAAAACGATGTATCCCATTGTTTTGAGCCGGAATACAAGTTTTCGCGCTGTTCTGAGAGAAAAAGTTTACACCTTTCTCTCGTCTACTCTTCGACGACTTGTAAAATCGATGCTCGTTAATCGTGCTAGTTTCGATCTAAAACGATGTATCCCGTTGTTTCGAGCCGGAATACAAGTTTTAGCGCAGTTCTGAGAGAAAAAGTTTACACCTTTCTCTCGTCTACTCTTCGACGACTTGTAAAATCGACGCTCGTGAATCTTGATAGTTTCGCTCTAAAACAGTGTAAACCGTTGTTTTGAGCCGGAATACGAGTTTTCGCGCAGTTCTGAGAGAAAAAGTTTACACCTTTCTCTCGTCTACTCTTCGACGACTTGTAAAATCGATGCTCGTTAATCGTGCTAGTTTCGATGTAAAACGATGTATCCCGTTGATTTGAGCCGGAATACAAGTTTTCGCGCAGTTCCGAGACAAAAAGTTTACAGCTTTTTCTCGTCTACTCTTCGACGATTTGTAAAATCGATGTTCGCGAATTTTGCTTGTCTTGATCTAAAACGATGTATCCCATTGTTTTGAGCCGCAATACAAGTTTTCGCGCAGTTCTGAGAGAAAAAGTTTACATCTTTCTCTCGTCTACTCTTCGACGACTTGTAAAATCGATGCTCGTGAATCTTGATAGTTTCGTTCTAAAACAATGTATCCCGTTGTTTTGAGACGGAATACGAGTTTTCGCGCAGTTCTGAGAGAAAACGTTTACATCTTTCTCTCGTCTACTCTTCGACGACTTGTAGAATCGATGCTCGTGAATCTTGACAGTATCGCTCTAAAACGATGTATCCCGTTGTTTTGAGCCGGAATACAAGTTTTCGCGCAGTTCTGAGAGAAAAAGTTTACACCTTTCTCTCGTCTACTCTTCGACGACTTGTAAAATCGATGCTCGTTAATCGTGCTAGTTTCGATCTAAAACGATGTATCCCGTTGTTTCGAGCCGGAATACAAGTTTTAGCGCAGTTCTGAGAGAAAAAGTTTACACCTTTCTCTCGTCTACTCTTCGACGACTTGTAAAATCGACGCTCGTGAATCTTGATAGTTTCGCTCTAAAACAGTGTAAACCGTTGTTTTGAGCCGGAATACGAGTTTTCGCGCAGTTCTGAGAGAAAAAGTTTACACCTTTCTCTCGTCTACTCTTCGACGACTTGTAAAATCGATGCTCGTTAATCGTGCTAGTTTCGATGTAAAACGATGTATCCCGTTGATTTGAGCCGGAATACAAGTTTTCGCGCAGTTCCGAGACAAAAAGTTTACAGCTTTTTCTCGTCTACTCTTCGACGATTTGTAAAATCGATGTTCGCGAATTTTGCTTGTCTTGATCTAAAACGATGTATCCCATTGTTTTGAGCCGCAATACAAGTTTTCGCGCAGTTCTGAGAGAAAAAGTTTACACCTTTCTCTCGTCTACTCTTCGACGACTTGTTAAATTGATGCTCGTGAATTTTGCTACTTTCGATCTAAAACGATGTATCCTGTTGTTTTGAGCTGGAATACAAGTTTTCGCGCAGTTCTGAGAGAAAACGTTTACATCTTTCTCTCGTCTACTCTTCGACGACTTGTAGAATCGATGCTCGTGAATCTTGACAGTATCGCTCTAAAACGATGTATCCCGTTGTTTTGAGCCGGAATACAAGTTTTCGCGCAGTTCTGAGAGAAAAAGTTTACACCTTTCTCTCGTCTACTCTTCGACGACTTGTAAAATCGATGCTCGTTAATCGTGCTAGTTTCGATCTAAAACGATGTATCCCGTTGTTTCGAGCCGGAATACAAGTTTTAGCGCAGTTCTGAGAGAAAAAGTTTACACCTTTCTCTCGTCTACTCTTCGACGACTTGTAAAATCGACGCTCGTGAATCTTGATAGTTTCGCTCTAAAACAGTGTAAACCGTTGTTTTGAGCCGGAATACGAGTTTTCGCGCAGTTCTGAGAGAAAAAGTTTACACCTTTCTCTCGTCTACTCTTCGACGACTTGTAAAATCGATGCTCGTTAATCGTGCTAGTTTCGATGTAAAACGATGTATCCCGTTGATTTGAGCCGGAATACAAGTTTTCGCGCAGTTCCGAGACAAAAAGTTTACAGCTTTTTCTCGTCTACTCTTCGACGATTTGTAAAATCGATGTTCGCGAATTTTGCTTGTCTTGATCTAAAACGATGTATCCCATTGTTTTGAGCCGCAATACAAGTTTTCGCGCAGTTCTGAGAGAAAACGTTTACACCTTTCTCTCGTCTACTCTTCGACGACTTGTTAAATTGATGCTCGTGAATTTTGCTACTTTCGATCTAAAACGATGTATCCTGTTGTTTTGAGCTGGAATACAAGTTTTCGCGCAGTTCTGAGAGAAAAAGTTTACACCTTTCTCTCGTCTACTCTTCGACGACTTGTTAAATCGATGCTCGTGAATTTTTCTACTTTTGATCTAAAACGATGTATCCCGTTGTTTTGAGCCGGAATACAAGTTTTCGCGCAGTTCTGAGAGAAAAAGTTTACACCTTTCTCTCGTCTACTCTTCGACGACTTGTAAAATCGATGCTCGTTAATCGTGCTAGTTTCGATCTAAAACGATGTATCCCGTTGTTTCGAGCCGGAATACAAGTTTTAGCGCAGTTCTGAGAGAAAAAGTTTACACCTTTCTCTCGTCTACTCTTCGACGACTTGTAAAATCGACGCTCGTGAATCTTGATAGTTTCGCTCTAAAACAGTGTAAACCGTTGTTTTGAGCCGGAATACGAGTTTTCGCGCAGTTCTGAGAGAAAAAGTTTACACCTTTCTCTCGTCTACTCTTCGACGACTTGTAAAATCGATGCTCGTTAATCGTGCTAGTTTCGATGTAAAACGATGTATCCCGTTGATTTGAGCCGGAATACAAGTTTTCGCGCTGTTCCGAGACAAAAAGTTTACAGCTTTTTCTCGTCTACTCTTCGACGATTTGTAAAATCGATGTTCGCGAATTTTGCTTGTCTTGATCTAAAACGATGTATCCCATTGTTTTGAGCCGCAATACAAGTTTTCGCGCAGTTCTGAGAGAAAAAGTTTACACCTTTCTCTCGTCTACTCTTCGACGACTTGTTAAATTGATGCTCGTGAATTTTGCTACTTTCGATCTAAAACGATGTATCCTGTTGTTTTGAGCTGGAATACAAGTTTTCGCGCAGTTCTGAGAGAAAACGTTTACATCTTTCTCTCGTCTACTCTTCGACGACTTGTAGAATCGATGCTCGTGAATCTTGACAGTATCGCTCTAAAACGATGTATCCCGTTGTTTTGAGCCGGAATACAAGTTTTCGCGCAGTTCTGAGAGAAAAAGTTTACACCTTTCTCTCGTCTACTCTTCGACGACTTGTAAAATCGATGCTCGTTAATCGTGCTAGTTTCGATCTAAAACGATGTATCCCGTTGTTTCGAGCCGGAATACAAGTTTTAGCGCAGTTCTGAGAGAAAAAGTTTACACCTTTCTCTCGTCTACACTTCGACGACTTGTAAAATCGACGCTCGTGAATCTTGATAGTTTCGCTCTAAAACAGTGTAAACCGTTGTTTTGAGCCGGAATACGAGTTTTCGCGCAGTTCTGAGAGAAAAAGTTTACACCTTTCTCTCGTCTACTCTTCGACGACTTGTAAAATCGATGCTCGTTAATCGTGCTAGTTTCGATGTAAAACGATGTATCCCGTTGATTTGAGCCGGAATACAAGTTTTCGCGCAGTTCCGAGACAAAAAGTTTACAGCTTTTTCTCGTCTACTCTTCGACGATTTGTAAAATCGATGTTCGCGAATTTTGCTTGTCTTGATCTAAAACGATGTATCCCATTGTTTTGAGCCGCAATACAAGTTTTCGCGCAGTTCTGAGAGAAAAAGTTTACACCTTTCTCTCGTCTACTCTTCGACGACTTGTTAAATTGATGCTCGTGAATTTTGCTACTTTCGATCTAAAACGATGTATCCTGTTGTTTTGAGCTGGAATACAAGTTTTCGCGCAGTTCTGAGAGAAAAAGTTTACACCTTTCTCTCGTCTACTCTTCGACGACTTGTTAAATCGATGCTCGTGAATTTTTCTACTTTTGATCTAAAACGATGTATCCCGTTGTTTTGAGCCGGAATACAAGTTTTCGCGCAGTTCTGAGAGAAAAATTTACACCTTTCTCTCGTCTACTCTGCGACGACTTGTAAAATCGATGCTCGTGAATCTTGCTAGTTTCGATCTAAAACGATGTATCCCGTTGTTTTGAGCCGGAATACAAGTTTTTGCGCAGTTCTGAGAGAAAAAGTTTACATCTTTCTCTCGTCTACTCTTCGACGACTTGTAAAATCGATGCTCGTGAATCTTGATAGTTTCGCTCTAAAACAGTGTAAACCGTTGTTTTGAGCCGGAATACGAGTTTTCGCGCAGTTCTGAGAGAAAAAGTTTACACCTTTCTCTCGTCTACTCTTCGACGACTTGTAGAATCGATGCTCGTTAATCGTGCTAGTTTCGATGTAAAACGATGTATCCCGTTGATTTGAGCCGGAATACAAGTTTTCGCGCAGTTCTGAGACAAAAAGTTTACAGCTTTTTCTCGTCTACTCTTCGACGATTTGTAAAATCGATGCTCGCGAATTTTGCTTGTCTTGATCTAAAACGATGTATCCCATTGTTTTGAGCCGCAATACAAGTTTTTGCGCAGTTCTGAGAGAAAAAGTTTACACCTTTCTCTCGTCTACTCTTCGACGACTTGTTAAATTGATGCTGGTGAATTTTGCTACTTTCGATCTAAAACGATGTATCCCGTGGTTTTGAGCCGGAATACAAGTTTTCGCGCAGTTCTGAGAGAAAAAGTTTACACCTTTCTCTCGTCTACTCTTCGACGACTTGTAAAATCGATGCTCGTGAATCTTGCTAGTTTCGATCTAAAACGATGTATCCCATTGTTTTGAGCCGGAATACAAGTTTTCGCGCTGTTCTGAGAGAAAAAGTTTACACCTTTCTCTCGTCTACTCTTCGACGACTTGTAATATCGATGCTCGTTAATCGTGCTAGTTTCAATCTAAAACGATGTATCCCGTTGTTTCGAGCCGGAATACAAGTTTTCGCGCAGTTCTGAGAGAAAAAGTTTACACCTTTCTCTCGTCTACTCTTCGACGACTTGTTAAATCGATGCTCGCGAATTTTGCTACTTTTGATCTAAAACGATGTATCCCATTGTTTTGAGCCGGAATACAAGTTTTCGCGCAGTTCTGAGAGAAAAAGTTTACACCTTTCTCTCGTCTACTCTTCGACGACTTGTAAAATCGATGGTGGTGAATCTTGATAGTTTCGTTCTAAAACAATGTATCCCGTTGTTTTGAGACGGAATACGAGTTTTCGCGCAGTTCTGAGAGAAAACGTTTACCCCTTTCTCTCGTCTACTCTTCGACGACTTGTAAAATCGATGCTCGTGAATCATTCTAGTTTCAATCTAAAACGATGTATCCCATTGCTTTGAGCCGGAATACAAGTTTTGGGCAGTTCTGAGAGAAAAAGTTTACACCTTTCTCTCGTCTACTCTTCGACGACTTGTAAAATCGATGCTCGTGAATCTTGATAGTTTCGATCTAAAACGATGTATTCCGTTGTTTTGAGCCGGAATACAAGTTTTCGCGCAGTTCTGAGAGAAAAATTTACACCTTTCTCTCGTCTACTCTGCGACGACTTGTAAAATCGATGCTCGTGAATCTTGCTAGTTTCGATCTAAAACGATGTATCCCGTTGTTTTGAGCCGAAATACAAGTTTTCGCGCAGTTCTGAGAGAAAAAGTTTACACCTTTCTCTCGTCTACTCTTCGACGACTTGTAAAATCGATGCTCGTGAATCTTGATAGTTTCGTACTAAAACAATGTATCCCGTTGTTTTGAGACGGAATACGAGTTTTCGCGCAGTTCTGAGAGAAAACGTTTACCCCTTTCTCTCGTATACTCTTCGACGACTTGTAAAATCGATGCTCGTTAATCGTGCTAGTTTCGATCTAAAACGATGTATCCCGTTGTTTTGAGCCGGAATACAAGTTTTCGCGCAGTTCTGAGAGAAAAAGTTTACACCTTTCTCTCGTCTACTCTTCGACGACTTGTAAAATCGATGGTGGTGAATCTTGATAGTTTCGTTCTAAAACAATGTATCCCGTTGTTTTGAGACGGAATACGAGTTTTCGCGCAGTTCTGAGAGAAAACGTTTACCCCTTTCTCTCGTCTACTCTTCGACGACTTGTAAAATCGATGCTCGTGAATCATTCTAGTTTCAATCTAAAACGATGTATCCCATTGCTTTGAGCCGGAATACAAGTTTTTGGGCAGTTCTGAGAGAAAAAGTTTACACCTTTCTCTCGTCTACTCTTCGACGACTTGTAAAATCGATGCTCGTGAATCTTGATAGTTTCGATCTAAAACGATGTATTCCGTTGTTTTGAGCCGGAATACAAGTTTTCGCGCAGTTCTGAGAGAAAAATTTACACCTTTCTCTCGTCTACTCTGCGACGACTTGTAAAATCGATGCTCGTGAATCTTGCTAGTTTCGATCTAAAACGATGTATCCCGTTGTTTTGAGCCGAAATACAAGTTTTCGCGCAGTTCTGAGAGAAAAAGTTTACACCTTTCTCTCGTCTACTCTTCGACGACTTGTAAAATCGATGCTCGTGAATCTTGATAGTTTCGTACTAAAACAATGTATCCCGTTGTTTTGAGACGGAATACGAGTTTTCGCGCAGTTCTGAGAGAAAACGTTTACCCCTTTCTCTCGTATACTCTTCGACGACTTGTAAAATCGATGCTCGTTAATCGTGCTAGTTTCGATCTAAAACGATGTATCCCGTTGTTTTGAGCCGGAATACAAGTTTTCGCGCAGTTCTGAGAGAAAAAGTTTACATCTTTCTCTCGTCTACTCTTCGACGACTTGTAAAATCGATGCTCGTGAATCTTGATAGTTTCGTTCTAAAACAATGTATCCCGTTGTTTTGAGACGGAATACGAGTTTTCGCGCAGTTCTGAGAGAAAACGTTTACATCTTTCTCTCGTCTACTCTTCGACGACTTGTAGAATCGATGCTCGTGAATCTTGACAGTATCGCTCTAAAACGATGTATCCCGTTGTTGTGAGCCGGAATACAAGTTTTCGCGCAGTTCTGAGAGAAAAATTTTACACCTTTCTCTCGTCTACTCTTCGACGACTTGTAAAATCGATGCTCGTGAATCTTGCTAGTTTCGATCTAAAACGATGTATCCCATTGTTTTGAGCCGGAATACAAGTTTTTCCGCAGTTCTGAGAGAAAAAGTTTACACCTTTCTCTCGTCTACTCTTCGACGACTTGTAAAATCGATGCTCGTGAATCTTGATAGTTTCGATCTAAAACGATGTATTCCGTTGTTTTGAGCCGGAATACAAGTTTTTGCGCAGTTCTGAGAGAAAAAGTTTACACCTTTCTCTCGTCTACTCTTCGACGACTTGTAGAATCGATGCTCGTTAATCGTGCTAGTTTCGATGTAAAACGATGTATCCCGTTGATTTGAGCCGGAATACAAGTTTTCGCGCAGTTAGTTCTGAGACAAAAAGTTTACAGCTTTTTCTCGTCTACTCTTCGACGATTTGTAAAATCGATGCTCGCGAATTTTGCTTGTCTTGATCTAAAACGATGTATCCCATTGTTTGAGCCGCAATACAAGTTTTCGCGCAGTTCTGAGAGAAAAAGTTTACACCTTTCTCTCGTCTACTCTTCGACGACTTGTTAAATTGATGCTCGTGAATTTTGCTACTTTCGATCTAAAACGATGTATCCTGTTGTTTTGAGCTGGAATACAAGTTTTCGCGCAGTTCTGAGAGAAAACGTTTACATCTTTCTCTCGTCTACTCTTCGACGACTTGTAGAATCGATGCTCGTGAATCTTGACAGTATCGCTCTAAAACGATGTATCCCGTTGTTTTGAGCCGGAATACAAGTTTTCGCGCAGTTCTGAGAGAAAAAGTTTACACCTTTCTCTCGTCTACTCTTCGACGACTTGTAAAATCGATGCTCGTTAATCGTGCTAGTTTCGATCTAAAACGATGTATCCCGTTGTTTCGAGCCGGAATACAAGTTTTAGCGCAGTTCTGAGAGAAAAAGTTTACACCTTTCTCTCGTCTACTCTTCGACGACTTGTAAAATCGACGCTCGTGAATCTTGATAGTTTCGCTCTAAAACAGTGTAAACCGTTGTTT
Source organism: Amblyomma americanum (assembly GCF_052857255.1). NCBI lineage: Eukaryota > Metazoa > Arthropoda > Arachnida > Ixodida > Ixodidae > Amblyomma > Amblyomma americanum. The sequence continues at coordinate 112,484 of NW_027526589.1, read as the reverse complement.
TGAGCCGGAATACGAGTTTTCGCGCAGTTCTGAGAGAAAAAGTTTACACCTTTCTCTCGTCTACTCTTCGACGACTTGTAAAATCGATGCTCGTTAATCGTGCTAGTTTCGATGTAAAACGATGTATCCCGTTGATTTGAGCCGGAATACAAGTTTTCGCGCAGTTCCGAGACAAAAAGTTTACAGCTTTTTCTCGTCTACTCTTCGACGATTTGTAAAATCGATGTTCGCGAATTTTGCTTGTCTTGATCTAAAACGATGTATCCCATTGTTTTGAGCCGCAATACAAGTTTTCGCGCAGTTCTGAGAGAAAAAGTTTACACCTTTCTCTCGTCTACTCTTCGACGACTTGTTAAATTGATGCTCGTGAATTTTGCTACTTTCGATCTAAAACGATGTATCCTGTTGTTTTGAGCTGGAATACAAGTTTTCGCGCAGTTCTGAGAGAAAAAGTTTACACCTTTCTTTCGTCTACTCTTCGACGACTTGTTAAATCGATGCTCGTGAATTTTTCTACTTTTGATCTAAAACGATGTATCCCGTTGTTTTGAGCCGGAATACAAGTTTTCGCGCAGTTCTGAGAGAAAAATTTACACCTTTCTCTCGTCTACTCTGCGACGACTTGTAAAATCGATGCTCGTGAATCTTGCTAGTTTCGATCTAAAACGATGTATCCCGTTGTTTTGAGCCGGAATACAAGTTTTTGCGCAGTTCTGAGAGAAAAAGTTTACATCTTTCTCTCGTCTACTCTTCGACGACTTGTAAAATCGATGCTCGTGAATCTTGATAGTTTCGCTCTAAAACAGTGTAAACCGTTGTTTTGAGCCGGAATACGAGTTTTCGCGCAGTTCTGAGAGAAAAAGTTTACACCTTTCTCTCGTCTACTCTTCGACGACTTGTAGAATCGATGCTCGTTAATCGTGCTAGTTTCGATGTAAAACGATGTATCCCGTTGATTTGAGCCGGAATACAAGTTTTCGCGCAGTTCTGAGACAAAAAGTTAACAGCTTTTTCTCGTCTACTCTTCGACGATTTGTAAAATCGATGCTCGCGAATTTTGCTTGTCTTGATCTAAAACGATGTATCCCATTGTTTTGAGCCGCAATACAAGTTTTTGCGCAGATCTGAGAGAAAAAGTTTACACCTTTCTCTCGTCTACTCTTCGACGACTTGTTAAATTGATGCTGGTGAATTTTGCTACTTTCGATCTAAAACGATGTATCCCGTGGTTTTGAGCCGGAATACAAGTTTTCGCGCAGTTCTGAGAGAAAAAGTTTACACCTTTCTCTCGTCTACTCTTCGACGACTTGTAAAATCGATGCTCGTGAATCTTGCTAGTTTCGATCTAAAACGATGTATCCCATTGTTTTGAGCCGGAATACAAGTTTTCGCGCTGTTCTGAGAGAAAAAGTTTACACCTTTCTCTCGTCTACTCTTCGACGACTTGTAATATCGATGCTCGTTAATCGTGCTAGTTTCAATCTAAAACGATGTATCCCGTTGTTTCGAGCCGGAATACAAGTTTTCGCGCAGTTCTGAGAGAAAAAGTTTACACCTTTCTCTCGTCTACTCTTCGACGACTTGTTAAATCGATGCTCGCGAATTTTGCTACTTTTGATCTAAAACGATGTATCCCATTGTTTTGAGCCGGAATACAAGTTTTCGCGCAGTTCTGAGAGAAAAAGTTTACACCTTTCTCTCGTCTACTCTTCGACGACTTGTAAAATCGATGGTGGTGAATCTTGATAGTTTCGTTCTAAAACAATGTATCCCGTTGTTTTGAGACGGAATACGAGTTTTCGCGCAGTTCTGAGAGAAAACGTTTACCCCTTTCTCTCGTCTACTCTTCGACGACTTGTAAAATCGATGCTCGTGAATCATTCTAGTTTCAATCTAAAACGATGTATCCCATTGCTTTGAGCCGGAATACAAGTTTTTGGGCAGTTCTGAGAGAAAAAGTTTACACCTTTCTCTCGTCTACTCTTCGACGACTTGTAAAATCGATGCTCGTGAATCTTGATAGTTTCGATCTAAAACGATGTATTCCGTTGTTTTGAGCCGGAATACAAGTTTTCGCGCAGTTCTGAGAGAAAAATTTACACCTTTCTCTCGTCTACTCTGCGACGACTTGTAAAATCGATGCTCGTGAATCTTGCTAGTTTCGATCTAAAACGATGTATCCCGTTGTTTTGAGCCGAAATACAAGTTTTCGCGCAGTTCTGAGAGAAAAAGTTTACACCTTTCTCTCGTCTACTCTTCGACGACTTGTAAAATCGATGCTCGTGAATCTTGATAGTTTCGTACTAAAACAATGTATCCCGTTGTTTTGAGACGGAATACGAGTTTTCGCGCAGTTCTGAGAGAAAACGTTTACCCCTTTCTCTCGTATACTCTTCGACGACTTGTAAAATCGATGCTCGTTAATCGTGCTAGTTTCGATCTAAAACGATGTATCCCGTTGTTTTGAGCCGGAATACAAGTTTTCGCGCAGTTCTGAGAGAAAAAGTTTACATCTTTCTCTCGTCTACTCTTCGACGACTTGTAAAATCGATGCTCGTGAATCTTGATAGTTTCGTTCTAAAACAATGTATCCCGTTGTTTTGAGACGGAATACGAGTTTTCGCGCAGTTCTGAGAGAAAACGTTTACATCTTTCTCTCGTCTACTCTTCGACGACTTGTAGAATCGATGCTCGTGAATCTTGACAGTATCGCTCTAAAACGATGTATCCCGTTGTTGTGAGCCGGAATACAAGTTTTCGCGCAGTTCTGAGAGAAAAATTTTACACCTTTCTCTCGTCTACTCTTCGACGACTTGTAAAATCGATGCTCGTGAATCTTGCTAGTTTCGATCTAAAACGATGTATCCCATTGTTTTGAGCCGGAATACAAGTTTTTCCGCAGTTCTGAGAGAAAAAGTTTACACCTTTCTCTCGTCTACTCTTCGACGACTTGTAAAATCGATGCTCGTGAATCTTGATAGTTTCGATCTAAAACGATGTATTCCGTTGTTTTGAGCCGGAATACAAGTTTTTGCGCAGTTCTGAGAGAAAAAGTTTACACCTTTCTCTCGTCTACTCTTCGACGACTTGTAGAATCGATGCTCGTTAATCGTGCTAGTTTCGATGTAAAACGATGTATCCCGTTGATTTGAGCCGGAATACAAGTTTTCGCGCAGTTCTGAGACAAAAAGTTTACAGCTTTTTCTCGTCTACTCTTCGACGATTTGTAAAATCGATGCTCGCGAATTTTGCTTGTCTTGATCTAAAACGATGTATCCCATTGTTTGAGCCGCAATACAAGTTTTCGCGCAGTTCTGAGAGAAAAAGTTTACACCTTTCTCTCGTCTACTCTTCGACGACTTGTTAAATTGATGCTCGTGAATTTTGCTACTTTCGATCTAAAACGATGTATCCTGTTGTTTTGAGCCGGAAGACAAGTTTTCGCGCAGTTCTGAGAGAAAAAGTTTACACCTTTCTCTCGTCTACTCTTCGACGACTTGTAATATCGATGCTCGTGAATCTTGCTAGTTTTGATCTAAAACGATGTATCCCATTGTTTTGAGCCGGAATACAAGTTTTCGCGCAGTTCTGAGAGAAAAAGTTTACACCTTTCTCTCGTCTACTCTTCGACGACTTGTAATATCGATGCTCGTTAATCGTGCTAGTTTCAATCTAAAACGATGTATCCCGTTGTTTCGAGCCGGAATACAAGTTTTCGCGCAGTTCTGAGAGAAAAAGTTTACACCTTTCTCTCGTCTACTCTTCGGCGACTTGTTAAATCGATGCTCGTGAATTTTGCTACTTTTGATCTAAAACGATGTATCCCATTGTTTTGAGCCGGAATACAAGTTTTCGCGCAGTTCTGAGAGAAAAAGTTTACACCTTTCTCTCGTCTACTCTTCGACGACTTGTAAAATCGATGCTGGTGAATCTTGATAGTTTCGTTCTAAAACAATGTATCCCGTTGTTTTGAGACGGAATACGGGTTTTCGCGCAGTTCTGAGAGAAAACGTTTACCCCTTTCTCTCGTCTACTCTTCGACGACTTGTAAAATCGATGCTCGTGAATCATTCTAGTTTCAATCTAAAACGATGTATCCCATTGCTTTGAGCCGGAATACAAGTTTTTGGGCAGTTCTGAGAGAAAAAGTTTACACCTTTCTCTCGTCTACTCTTCGACGACTTGTAAAATCGATGCTCGTGAATCTTGATAGTTTCGATCTAAAACGATGTATTCCGTTGTTTTGAGCCGGAATACAAGTTTTCGCGCAGTTCTGAGAGAAAAATTTACACCTTTCTCTCGTCTACTCTGCGACGACTTGTAAAATCGATGCTCGTGAATCTTGCTAGTTTCGATCTAAAACGATGTATCCCGTTGTTTTGAGCCGAAATACAAGTTTTCGCGCAGTTCTGAGAGAAAAAGTTTACACCTTTCTCTCGTCTACTCTTCGACGACTTGTAAAATCGATGCTCGTGAATCTTGATAGTTTCGTACTAAAACAATGTATCCCGTTGTTTTGAGACGGAATACGAGTTTTCGCGCAGTTCTGAGAGAAAACGTTTACCCCTTTCTCTCGTATACTCTTCGACGACTTGTAAAATCGATGCTCGTTAATCGTGCTAGTTTCGATCTAAAACGATGTATCCCGTTGTTTTGAGCCGGAATACAAGTTTTCGCGCAGTTCTGAGAGAAAAAGTTTACATCTTTCTCTCGTCTACTCTTCGACGACTTGTAAAATCGATGCTCGTGAATCTTGATAGTTTCTTTCTAAAACAATGTATCCCGTTGTTTTGAGACGGAATACGAGTTTTCGCGCAGTTCTGAGAGAAAACGTTTACATCTTTCTCTCGTCTACTCTTCGACGACTTGTAGAATCGATGCTCGTGAATCTTGACAGTATCGCTCTAAAACGATGTATCCCGTTGTTTTGAGCCGGAATACAAGTTTTCGCGCAGTTCTGAGAGAAAAAGTTTACACCTTTCTCTCGTCTACTCTTCGACGACTTGTAAAATCGATGCTCGTTAATCGTGCTAGTTTCGATCTAAAACGATGTATCCCGTTGTTTCGAGCCGGAATACAAGTTTTAGCGCAGTTCTGAGAGAAAAAGTTTACACCTTTTTCTCGTCTACTTTTCGTCGACTTGTAAAATCGATGCTCGTGAATCTTGCTAGTTTTGATCTAAAACGGTGTATCCCGTTGTTTTGAGCCGGAATACAAGTTTTCGCGCAGTTCTGAGAGAAAAAGTTTACATCTTTCTCTCGTCTACTCTTCGACGACTTGTAGAATCGATGCTCGTGAATCTTGATAGTATCGCTCTAAAACGATGTATCCCGTTGTTGTGAGCCGGAATACAAGTTTTCGCGCAGTTCTGAGAGAAAAAGTTTACACCTTTCTCTCGTCTACTCTTCGACGACTTGTAAAATCGATGCTCGTGAATCTTGCTAGTTTCGATCTAAAACGATGTATCCCATTGTTTTGAGCCGGAATACAAGTTTTTCCGCAGTTCTGAGAGAAAAAGTTTACACCTTTCTCTCGTCTACTCTTCGACGACTTGTAAAATCGATGCTCGTGAATCTTGATAGTTTCGATCTAAAACGATGTATTCCGTTGTTTTGAGCCGGAATACAAGTTTTTGCGCAGTTCTGAGAGAAAAAGTTTACACCTTTCTCTCGTCTACTCTTCGGCGACTTGTTAAATCGATGCTCGTGAATTTTGCTACTTTTGATCTAAAACGATGTATCCCATTGTTTTGAGCCGGAATACAAGTTTTCGCGCAGTTCTGAGAGAAAAAGTTTACACCTTTCTCTCGTCTACTCTTCGACGACTTGTAAAATCGATGCTGGTGAATCTTGATAGTTTCGTCCTAAAACAATGTATCCCGTTGTTTTGAGACGGAATACGAGTTTTCGCGCAGTTCTGAGAGAAAACGTTTACCCCTTTCTCTCGTCTACTCTTCGACGACTTGTAAAATCGATGCTCGTGAATCATTCTAGTTTCAATCTAAAACGATGTATCCCATTGCTTTGAGCCGGAATACAAGTTTTTGGGCAGTTCTGAGAGAAAAAGTTTACACCTTTCTCTCGTCTACTCTTCGACGACTTGTAAAATCGATGCTCGTGAATCTTGATAGTTTCGATCTAAAACGATGTATTCCGTTGTTTTGAGCCGGAATACAAGTTTTCGCGCAGTTCTGAGAGAAAAATTTACACCTTTCTCTCGTCTACTCTGCGACGACTTGTAAAATCGATGCTCGTGAATCTTGCTAGTTTCGATCTAAAACGATGTATCCCGTTGTTTTGAGCCGAAATACAAGTTTTCGCGCAGTTCTGAGAGAAAAAGTTTACACCTTTCTCTCGTCTACTCTTCGACGACTTGTAAAATCGATGCTCGTGAATCTTGATAGTTTCGTACTAAAACAATGTATCCCGTTGTTTTGAGACGGAATACGAGTTTTCGCGCAGTTCTGAGAGAAAACGTTTACCCCTTTCTCTCGTATACTCTTCGACGACTTGTAAAATCGATGCTCGTTAATCGTGCTAGTTTCGATCTAAAACGATGTATCCCGTTGTTTTGAGCCGGAATACAAGTTTTCGCGCAGTTCTGAGAGAAAAAGTTTACATCTTTCTCTCGTCTACTCTTCGACGACTTGTAAAATCGATGCTCGTGAATCTTGATAGTTTCGTACTAAAACAATGTATCCCGTTGTTTTGAGACGGAATACGAGTTTTCGCGCAGTTCTGAGAGAAAACGTTTACATCTTTCTCTCGTCTACTCTTCGACGACTTGTAGAATCGATGCTCGTGAATCTTGACAGTATCGCTCTAAAACGATGTATCCCGTTGTTTTGAGCCGGAATACAAGTTTTCGCGCAGTTCTGAGAGAAAAAGTTTACACCTTTCTCTCGTCTACTCTTCGACGACTTGTAAAATCGATGCTCGTTAATCGTGCTAGTTTCGATCTAAAACGATGTATCCCGTTGTTTCGAGCCGGAATACAAGTTTTAGCGCAGTTCTGAGAGAAAAAGTTTACACCTTTTTCTCGTCTACTTTTCGTCGACTTGTAAAATCGATGCTCGTGAATCTTGCTAGTTTTGATCTAAAACGGTGTATCCCGTTGTTTTGAGCCGGAATACAAGTTTTCGCGCAGTTCTGAGAGAAAAAGTTTACATCTTTCTCTCGTCTACTCTTCGACGACTTGTAGAATCGATGCTCGTGAATCTTGATAGTATCGCTCTAAAACGATGTATCCCGTTGTTGTGAGCCGGAATACAAGTTTTCGCGCAGTTCTGAGAGAAAAAGTTTACACCTTTCTCTCGTCTACTCTTCGACGACTTGTAAAATCGATGCTCGTGAATCTTGCTAGTTTCGATCTAAAACGATGTATCCCATTGTTTTGAGCCGGAATACAAGTTTTTCCGCAGTTCTGAGAGAAAAAGTTTACACCTTTCTCTCGTCTACTCTTCGACGACTTGTAAAATCGATGCTCGTGAATCTTGATAGTTTCGATCTAAAACGATGTATTCCGTTGTTTTGAGCCGGAATACAAGTTTTTGCGCAGTTCTGAGAGAAAAAGTTTACACCTTTCTCTCGTCTACTCTTCGGCGACTTGTTAAATCGATGCTCGTGAATTTTGCTACTTTTGATCTAAAACGATGTATCCCATTGTTTTGAGCCGGAATACAAGTTTTCGCGCAGTTCTGAGAGAAAAAGTTTACACCTTTCTCTCGTCTACTCTTCGACGACTTGTAAAATCGATGCTGGTGAATCTTGATAGTTTCGTCCTAAAACAATGTATCCCGTTGTTTTGAGACGGAATACGAGTTTTCGCGCAGTTCTGAGAGAAAACGTTTACCCCTTTCTCTCGTCTACTCTTCGACGACTTGTAAAATCGATGCTCGTGAATCATTCTAGTTTCAATCTAAAACGATGTATCCCATTGCTTTGAGCCGGAATACAAGTTTTTGGGCAGTTCTGAGAGAAAAAGTTTACACCTTTCTCTCGTCTACTCTTCGACGACTTGTAAAATCGATGCTCGTGAATCTTGATAGTTTCGATCTAAAACGATGTATTCCGTTGTTTTGAGCCGGAATACAAGTTTTCGCGCAGTTCTGAGAGAAAAATTTACACCTTTCTCTCGTCTACTCTGCGACGACTTGTAAAATTGATGCTCGTGAATCTTGCTAGTTTCGATCTAAAACGATGTATCCCGTTGTTTTGAGCCGAAATACAAGTTTTCGCGCAGTTCTGAGAGAAAAAGTTTACACCTTTCTCTCGTCTACTCTTCGACGACTTGTAAAATCGATGCTCGTGAATCTTGATAGTTTCGTACTAAAACAATGTATCCCGTTGTTTTGAGACGGAATACGAGTTTTCGCGCAGTTCTGAGAGAAAACGTTTACCCCTTTCTCTCGTATACTCTTCGACGACTTGTAAAATCGATGCTCGTTAATCGTGCTAGTTTCGATCTAAAACGATGTATCCCGTTGTTTTGAGCCGGAATACAAGTTTTCGCGCAGTTCTGAGAGAAAAAGTTTACATCTTTCTCTCGTCTACTCTTCGACGACTTGTAAAATCGATGCTCGTGAATCTTGATAGTTTCGTTCTAAAACAATGTATCCCGTTGTTTTGAGACGGAATACGAGTTTTCGCGCAGTTCTGAGAGAAAACGTTTACATCTTTCTCTCGTCTACTCTTCGACGACTTGTAGAATCGATGCTCGTGAATCTTGACAGTATCGCTCTAAAACGATGTATCCCGTTGTTTTGAGCCGGAATACAAGTTTTCGCGCAGTTCTGAGAGAAAAAGTTTACACCTTTCTCTCGTCTACTCTTCGACGACTTGTAAAATCGATGCTCGTTAATCGTGCTAGTTTCGATCTAAAACGATGTATCCCGTTGTTTCGAGCCGGAATACAAGTTTTAGCGCAGTTCTGAGAGAAAAAGTTTACACCTTTTTCTCGTCTACTTTTCGTCGACTTGTAAAATCGATGCTCGTGAATCTTGCTAGTTTTGATCTAAAACGGTGTATCCCGTTGTTTTGAGCCGGAATACAAGTTTTCGCGCAGTTCTGAGAGAAAAAGTTTACATCTTTCTCTCGTCTACTCTTCGACGACTTGTAGAATCGATGCTCGTGAATCTTGATAGTATCGCTCTAAAACGATGTATCCCGTTGTTGTGAGCCGGAATACAAGTTTTCGCGCAGTTCTGAGAGAAAAAGTTTACACCTTTCTCTCGTCTACTCTTCGACGACTTGTAAAATCGATGCTCGTGAATCTTGCTAGTTTCGATCTAAAACGATGTATCCCATTGTTTTGAGCCGGAATACAAGTTTTTCCGCAGTTCTGAGAGAAAAAGTTTACACCTTTCTCTCGTCTACTCTTCGACGACTTGTAAAATCGATGCTCGTGAATCTTGATAGTTTCGATCTAAAACGATGTATTCCGTTGTTTTGAGCCGGAATACAAGTTTTTGCGCAGTTCTGAGAGAAAAAGTTTACACCTTTCTCTCGTCTACTCTTCGACGACTTGTAAAATCGATGCTCGTTAATCTTGCTAGTTTCGATCTAAAACGATGTATCCCGTTGTTTTGAGCCGGAATACAAGTTTTCGCGCAGTTCTGAGAGAAAAAGTTTACATCTTTCTCTCGTCTACTCTTCGACGACTTGTAAAATCGATGCTCGTGAATCTTGATAGTTTCGCTCTAAAACAGTGTAAACCGTTGTTTTGAGCCGGAATACGAGTTTTCGCGCAGTTCTGAGAGAAAAAGTTTACACCTTTCTCTCGTCTACTCTTCGACGACTTGTAAAATCGATGCTCGTTAATCGTGCTAGTTTCGATGTAAAACGATGTATCCCGTTGATTTGAGCCGGAATACAAGTTTTCGCGCAGTTCTGAGACAAAAAGTTTACAGCTTTTTCTCGTCTACTCTTCGACGATTTGTAAAATCGATGTTCGCGAATTTTGCTTGTCTTGATCTAAAACGATGTATCCCATTGTTTTGAGCCGCAATACAAGTTTTCGCGCAGTTCTGAGAGAAAACGTTTACACCTTTCTCTCGTCTACTCTTCGACGACTTGTTAAATCGATGCTCGTGAATTTTGCTACTTTTGATCTAAAACGATGTATCCCGTTGTTTTGAGCCGAAATACAATTTTTCGCGTAGTTCTGAGAGAAAAAGTTTACACCTTTCTCTCGTCTACTCTTCGACGACTTGTAAAATTGATGCTCGTGAATCTTGATAGTTTCGTTCTAAAACGATGTATTCCGTTGTTTTGAGCCGGAATACAAGTTTTCGCGCAGTTCTGAGAGAAAAATTTAAACCTTTCTCTCGTCTACTCTGCGACGACTTGTAAAATCGATGCTCGTGAATCTTGCTAGTTTCGATCTAAAACGACGTATCCCATTGTTTTGAGCCGGAATACAAGTTTTCGCGCAGTTCTGAGAGAAAAAGTTTACACCTTTCTCTCGTCTACTCTTCGACGACTTGTAAAATCGATGCTGGTGAATCTTGATAGTTTCGTTCTAAAACAATGTATCCCGTTGTTTTGAGACGGAATACGAGTTTTCGCGCAGTTCTGAGAGAAAACGTTTACCCCTTTCTCTCGTCTACTCTTCGACGACTTGTAAAATCGATGCTCTTTAATCGTGCTAGTTTCGATCTAAAACGATGTATCCCGTTGTTTCGAGCCGGAATACAATTTTTCGCGCAGTTCTGAGAGAAAAAGTTTACACCTTTCTCTCGTCTACTCTTCGACGACTTGTAAAATCGATGCTCGTGAATCTTGATAGTTTCGATCTAAAACGATGTATTCCGTTGTTTTGAGCCGGAATACAAGTTTTCGCGCAGTTCTGAGAGAAAATTTACACCTTTCTCTCGTCTACTCTGCGACGACTTGTAAAATCGATGCTGGTGAATCTTGATAGTTTCGTTCTAAAACAATGTATCCCGTTGTTTTGAGACGGAATACGAGTTTTCGCGCAGTTCTGAGAGAAAACGTTTACCCCTTTCTCTCGTCTACTCTTCGACGACTTGTAAAATCGATGCTCGTGAATATTTCTAGTTTCAATCTAAAACGATGTATCCCATTGCTTTGAGCCGGAATACAAGTTTTTGCGCAGTTCTGAGAGAAAAAGTTTACACCTTTCTCTCGTCTACTCTTCGACGACTTGTAAAATCGATGCTCGTGAATCTTGATAGTTTCGATCTAAAACGATGTATTCCGTTGTTTTGAGCCGGAATACAAGTTTTCGCGCAGTTCTGAGAGAAAAATTTACACCTTTCTCTCGTCTACTCTGCGACGACTTGTAAAATCGATGCTCGTGAATCTTGCTAGTTTCGATCTAAAACGATGTATCCCGTTGTTTTGAGCCGAAATACAAGTTTTCGCGCAGTTCTGAGAGAAAAAGTTTACACCTTTCTCTCGTCTACTCTTCGACGACTTGTAAAATCGATGCTCGTGAATCTTGATAGTTTCGTACTAAAACAATGTATCCCGTTGTTTTGAGACGGAATACGAGTTTTCGCGCAGTTCTGAGAGAAAACGTTTACCCCTTTCTCTCGTCTACTCTTCGACGACTTGTAAAATCGATGCTCGTTAATCGTGCTAGTTTCGATCTAAAACGATGTATCCCGTTGTTTTGAGCCGGAATACAAGTTTTCGCGCAGTTCTGAGAGAAAAAGTTTACATCTTTTTCTCGTCTACTCTTCGACGACTTGTAAAATCGATGCTCGTTAATTGTGCTAGTTTCGATCTAAAACGATGTATCCCGTTGTTTTGAGCCGGAATACAAGTTTTCGCGCAGTTCTGAGAGAAAAAGTTTACACCTTTCTCTCGTCTACTCTTCGTCGACTTGTAAAATCGATGCTCGTTAATCTTGCTAGTTTCGATCTAAAACGATGTATCCCGTTGTTTTGAGCCGGAATACAAGTTTTCGCGCAGTTCTGAGAGAAAAAGTTTACACCTTTCTCTCGTCTACTCTTCGACGACTTGTTAAATCGATGCTCGTGAATTTTGCGACTTTCGATCTAAAACGATGTATCCCGTTGCTTTGAGCCGGAATACAATTTTTCGCGCAGTTCTGAGAGAAAAAGTTTACACCTTTCTCCCGTCTACTCTTCGACGACTTGTAAAATCGATGCTCGTGAATCTTGATAGTTTCGATCTAAAACAATGTATTTCGTTGTTTTGAGCCAGAATACAAGTTTTCGCGCAGTTCTGAGAGAAAAATTTACACCTTTCTCTCGTCTACTCTGCGACGACTTGTAAAATCGATGCTCGTGAATCTTGCTAGTTTCGATCTAAAACGATGTATCCCGTTGTTTTGAGCCGGAATACAAGTTTTCGCGCAGTTCTGAGAGAAAAAGTTTACACCTTTCTCTCGTCTACTCTTCGACGACTTGTAAAATCGATGCTCGTGAATCTTGATAGTTTCGCTCTAAAACAATGTATCCCTTTGTTTTGAGCCCGAATACGAGTTTTCGCGCAGTTCTGAGAGAAAAAGTTTACACCTTTCTCTCGTCTACTCTTCGACGACTTGTAAAATCGATGCTCGTTAATCGTGCTAGTTTCGATCTAAAACGATGTATCCCGTTGTTTTGAGCCGGAATACAAGTTTTCGCGCAGTTCTGAGAGAAAAAGTTTACACCTTTCTCTCGTCTACTCTTCGACGACTTGCAAAATCGATGCTCGAGAATCTTGATAGTTTCGATCTAAAACGATGTATCCCGTTGTTTTGAGCCGGAATACAAGTTTTCGCGCAGTTCTGAGAGAAAAAGTTTACACCTTTCTCTCGTCTACTCTTCGACGACTTGTAAAATCGATGCTCGTTAAACTTGCTAGTTTCGATCTAAAACGATGTATTCCGTTGGTTTGAGCCGGAATACAAGTTTTCGCGCAGTTCTGAGAGAAAAATTTACACCTTTCTCTCGTCTACTCTGCGACGACTTATAAAATCGATGCTCGTGAATCTTGCTAGTTTCAATCTAAAACGATGTATCCCGTTGTTTTGAGCCGGAATACAAGTTTTCGCGCAGTTCTGAGAGAAAAAGTTTACACCTTTCTCTCGTCTACTCTTCGACGACTTGTAAGATCGATGCTCGTTAAACTTGCTAGTTTCAATCTAAAACGATGTATTCCGTTGGTTTGAGCCGGAATACAAGTTTTCGCGCAGTTCTGAGAGAAAAATTTACACCTTTCACTCGTCTTCTCTGCGACGACTTATAAAATCGATGCTCGTGAATCTTGCTAGTTTCGATCTAAAACGATGTACCCCGTTGTTTTGAGCCGGAATACAAGTTTTCGCGCAGTTCTGAGAGAAAAAGTTTACACCTTTCTCTCGTCTACTCTTCGGCAACTTGTAAAATCGATCCTCGTGAATCTTGATAGTTTCGCTCTAAAACAATGTATCCCGTTGTTTTGAGCCGGAATACAAGTTTTCGCGCAGTTCTGAGAGAAAAAGTTTACACCTATCTCTCGTCTACTCTTCGACGACTTGTTAAATCGATGCTCGTGAATTTTGCGACTTTCGATCTAAAACGATGTATCCCGTTGTTTTGAGCCGGAATACAATTTTTTGCGCAGTTCTGAGAGAAAAAGTTTACACCTTTCTCTCGTCTACTCTTCGACGACTTGTAAAATCGATGCTCGTGAATCTTGATAGTTTCGATTTAAAACAATGTATTTCGTTGTTTTGAGCCAGAATACAAGTTTTCGCGCAGTTCTGAGAGAAAAATTTACACCTTTCTCTCGTCTACTCTGCGACGACTTGTAAAATCGATGCTCGTGAATCTTGCTAGTTTCGATCTAAAACGATGTATCCCGTTGTTTTGAGCCGGAATACAAGTTTTCGCGCAGTTCTGAGCGAAAAAGTTTACACCTTTCTCTCGTCTACTCTTCGACGACTTGTAAAATCGATGCTCGTGAATCTTGATAGTTTCGCTCTAAAACAATGTATCCCTTTGTTTTGAGCCCGAATACGAGTTTTCGCGCAGTTCTGAGAGAAAAAGTTTACACCTTTCTCTCGTCTACTCTTCGACGACTTGTAAAATCGATGCTCGTTAATCGTGCTAGTTTCGATCTAAAACGATGTATCCCGTTGTTTTGAGCCGCAATACAAGTTTTCGCGCAGTTCTGAGAGAAAAAGTTTACACCTTTTTCTCGTCTACTCTTCGACGACTTGTAAAATCGATGCTCGTGAATCTTGCTACTTTCGATCTAAAACGATGTGTCCCGTTGTTTTGAGCCGGAATACAAGTTTTCGCGCAGTTCTGAAAGAAAAAGTTTACACCTTTCTCTCGTCTACTCTTCGACGACTTGTAAAATCGATGCTCGTGAATCTTGATAGTATCGCTCTAAAACGATGTATCCCGTTGTTTTGAGCCGGAATACAAGTTTTCGCGCAGTTCTGAGAGAAAAAGTTTACACCTTTCTCTCGTCTACTCTTCGACGACTTGCAAAATCGATGCTCGTGAATCTTGATAGTTTCAATCTAAAACGATGTATCCCGTTGTTTTGAGCCGGAATACAAGTTTTCGCGCAGTTCTGAGAGAAAAAGTTTACACCTTTCTCTCGTCTACTCTTCGACGACTTGTAAAATCGATGCTCGTTAAACTTGCTAGTTTCGATCTAAAACGATGTATTCCGTTGGTTTGAGCCGGAATACAAGTTTTCGCGCAGTTCTGAGAGAAAAATTTACACCTTTCTCTCGTCTACTCTGCGACGACTTATAAAATCGATGCTCGTGAATCTTGCTAGTTTCGATTTAAAACGATGTATCCCGTTGTTTTGAGCCGGAATACAAGTTTTCGCGCAGTTCTGAGAGAAAAAGTTTACACCTTTCTCTCGTCTACTCTTCGGCAACTTGTAAAATCGATCCTCGTGAATCTTGATAGTTTCGCTCTAAAACAATGTATCCCGTTGTTATGAGCCGGAATACAAGTTTTCGCGCAGTTCTGAGAGAAAAAGTTTACACCTATCTCTCGTCTACTCTTCGACGACTTGTAAAATCGATGCTCGTTAATTGTGCTACTTTCGATTAAAACGATGTATCCCGTTGTTTTGACCCGGAATACAAGTTTTCGCGCAGTTCTGAGAGAAAAAGTTTACACCTATCTCTCGTCTACTCTTCGACGACTTGTTAAATCGATGCTCGTGAATTTTGCGACTTTCGATCTAAAACGATGTATCCCGTTGTTTTGAGCCGGAATACAATTTTTCGCGCAGTTCTGAGAGAAAAAGTTTACACCTTTCTCTCGTCTACTCTTCGACGACTTGTAAAATCGATGCTCGTGAATCTTGATAGTTTCGATCTAAAACAATGTATTTCGTTGTTTTGAGCCAGAATACAAGTTTTCGCGCAGTTCTGAGAATAATTTACACCTTTCTCTCGTCTACTCTGCGACGACTTGTAAAATCGATGCTCGTGAATCTTGCTAGTTTCGATCTAAAACGATGTATCCCGTTGTTTTGAGCCGGAATACAAGTTTTCGCGCAGTTCTGAGAGAAAAAGTTTACACCTTTCTCTCGTCTACTCTTCGACGACTTGTAAAATCGATGCTCGTGAATCTTGCTACTTTCGATCTAAAACGATGTATCCCGTTGGTTTGAGCCGGAATACAAGTTTTCGCGCAGTTCTGAGAGAAAAATTTACACCTTTCTCTCGTCTACTCTGCGACGACTTATAAAATCGATGCTCGTGAATCTTGCTAGTTTCGATTTAAAACGATGTATCCCGTTGTTTTGAGCCGGAATACAAGTTTTCGCGCAGTTCTGAGAGAAAAAGTTTACACCTTTCTCTCGTCTACTCTTCGGCAACTTGTAAAATCGATCCTCGTGAATCTTGATAGTTTCGCTCTAAAACAATGTATCCCGTTGTTATGAGCCGGAATACAAGTTTTCGCGCAGTTCTGAGAGAAAAAGTTTACACCTATCTCTCGTCTACTCTTCGACGACTTGTAAAATCGATGCTCGTTAATTGTGCTACTTTCGATTAAAACGATGTATCCCGTTGTTTTGACCCGGAATACAAGTTTTCGCGCAGTTCTGAGAGAAAAAGTTTACACCTATCTCTCGTCTACTCTTCGACGACTTGTTAAATCGATGCTCGTGAATTTTGCGACTTTCGATCTAAAACGATGTATCCCGTTGTTTTGAGCCGGAATACAATTTTTCGCGCAGTTCTGAGAGAAAAAGTTTACACCTTTCTCTCGTCTACTCTTCGACGACTTGTAAAATCGATGCTCGTGAATCTTGATAGTTTCGATCTAAAACAATGTATTTCGTTGTTTTGAGCCAGAATACAAGTTTTCGCGCAGTTCTGAGAATAATTTACACCTTTCTCTCGTCTACTCTGCGACGACTTGTAAAATCGATGCTCGTGAATCTTGCTAGTTTCGATCTAAAACGATGTATCCCGTTGTTTTGAGCCGGAATACAAGTTTTCGCGCAGTTCTGAGAGAAAAAGTTTACACCTTTCTCTCGTCTACTCTTCGACGACTTGTAAAATCGATGCTCGTGAATCTTGCTACTTTCGATCTAAAACGATGTATCCCGTTGTTTTGAGCCGGAATACAAGTTTTCGCGCAGTTCTGAAAGAAAAAGTTTACACCTTTCTCTCGTCTACTCTTCGACGACTTGTAAAATCGATGCTCTGAATCTTGATAGTATCGCTCTAAAACGATGTATCCCGTTGTTTTGAGCCGGAATACAAGTTTTCGCGCAGTTCTGAGAGAAAAAGTTTACACCTTTCTCTCGTCTACTCTTCGACGACTTGCAAAATCAATGCTCGTGAATCTTGATAGTTTCGATCTAAAACGATGTATCCCGTTGTTTTGAGCCGGAATACAAGTTTTCGCGCAGTTCTGAGAGAAAAAGTTTACACCTTTCTCTCGTCTACTCTTCGACGACTTGTAAAATCGATGCACGTTAAACTTGCTAGTTTCGATCTAAAACGATGTATTCCGTTGGTTTGAGCCGGAATACAAGTTTTCGCGCAGTTCTGAGAGAAAAAGTTTACACCTTTCTCTCGTCTACTCTTCGACGACTTGTAAAATCGATGCTCGTTAAACTTGCTAGTTTGGATCTAAAACGATGTATTCCGTTGGTTTGAGCCGGAATACAAGTTTTCGCGCAGTTCTGAGAAAAATTTACACCTTTCTCTCGTCTACTCTGCGACGACTTATAAAATCGATGCTCGTGAATCTTGCTAGTTTCGATCTAAAACGATGTATCCCGTTGTTTTGAGCCGGAATACAAGTTTTCGCGCAGTTCTGAGGGAAAATTTTACACCTTTCTCTCGTCTACTCTTCGGCAACTTGTAAAATCGATCCTCGTGAATCTTGATAGTTTCGCTCTAAAACAATGTATCCCGTTGTTTTGAGCCGGAATACAAGTTTTCGCGCAGTTCTGAGAGAAAAAGTTTACACCTATCTCTCGTCTACTCTTCGACGACTTGTAAAATCGATGCTCGTTAATTGTGCTAGTTTCGATCTAAAACGATGTATCCCGTTGTTTTGAGCCGGAATACAAGTTTTCGCGCAGTTCTGAGAGAAAAAGTTTACACCTTTTTCTCGTCTACTCTTCGACGACTTGTTAAATCGATGCTCGTGAATTTTGCGACTTTCGATCTAAAACGATGTATCCCGTTGTTTTGAGCCGGAATACAATTTTTCGCGCAGTTCTGAGAGAAAAAGTTTACACCTTTCTCTCGTCTACTCTTCGACGACTTGTAAAATCGATGCTCGTGAATCTTGATAGTTTCGATCTAAAACAATGTATTTCGTTGTTTTGAGCCAGAATACAAGTTTTCGCGCAGTTCTGAGAGAAACATTTACACCTTTCTCTCGTCTACTCTGCGACGACTTGTAAAATCGATGCTCGTGAATCTTGATAGTTTCGCTCTAAAACAATGTATCCCTTTGTTTTGAGCCCGAATACGAGTTTTCGCGCAGTTCTGAGAGAAAAAGTTTACACCTTTCTCTCGTCTACTCTTCGACGACTTGTAAAATCGATGCTCGTTAATCGTGCTAGTTTCGATCTAAAACGATGTATCCCGTTGTTTTGAGCCGGAATACAAGTTTTCGCGCAGTTCTGAGAGAAAAAGTTTACACCTTTTTCTCGTCTACTCTTCGACGACTTGTAGAATCGATGCTCGTGAATCTTGCTACTTTCGATCTAAAACGATGTATCCCGTTGTTTTGAGCCGGAATACAAGTTTTCGCGCAGTTCTGAAAGAAAAAGTTTACACCTTTCTCTCGTCTACTCTTCGACGACTTGTAGAATCGATGCTCGTGAATCTTGCTACTTTCGATCTAAAACGATGTATCCCGTTGTTTTGAGCCGGAATACAAGTTTTCGCGCAGTTCTGAAAGAAAAAGTTTACACCTTTCTCTCGTCTACTCTTCGACGACTTGTAAAATCGATGCTCGTGAATCTTGATAGTATCGCTCTAAAACGATGTATCCCGTTGTTTTGAGCCGGAATACAAGTTTTCGCGCAGTTCTGAGAGAAAAAGTTTACACCTTTCTCTCGTCTACTCTTCGACGACTTGCAAAATCGATGCTCGTGAAGCTTGATAGTTTCAATCTAAAACGATGTATCCCGTTGTTTTGAGCCGGAATACAAGTTTTCGCGCAGTTCTGAGAGAAAAAGTTTACACCCTTCTCTCGTCTACTCTTCGACGACTTGTAAAATCGATGCACGTTAAACTTGCTAGTTTCGATCTAAAACGATGTATTCCGTTGGTTTGAGCCGGAATACAAGTTTTCGCGCAGTTCTGAGAGAAACATTTACACCTTTCTCTCGTCTACTCTGCGACGACTTATAAAATCGATGCTCGTGAATCTTGCTAGTTTCAATCTAAAACGATGTATCCCGTTGTTTTGAGCTGGAATACAAGTTTTCGCGCAGTTCTGAGAGAAAAAGTTTACACCTTTCTCTCGTCTACTCTTCGACGACTTGTAAAATCGATGCTCGTTAAACTTGCTAGTTTGGATCTAAAACGATGTATTCCGTTGGTTTGAGCCGGAATACAAGTTTTCGCGCAGTTCTGAGAAAAATTTACACCTTTCTCTCGTCTACTCTGCGACGACTTATAAAATCGATGCTCGTGAATCTTGCTAGTTTCGATCTAAAACGATGTATCCCGTTGTTTTGAGCCGGAATACAAGTTTTCGCGCAGTTCTGAGGGAAAATTTTACACCTTTCTCTCGTCTACTCTTCGGCAACTTGTAAAATCGATCCTCGTGAATCTTGATAGTTTCGCTCTAAAACAATGTATCCCGTTGTTTTGAGCCGGAATAGAAGTTTTCGCGCAGTTCTGAGAGAAAAAGTTTACACCTATCTCTCGTCTACTCTTCGACGACTTGTAAAATCGATGCTTGGTAATTGTGCTAGTTTCGATCTAAAACGATGTATCCCGTTGTTTTGAGCCGGAATACAAGTTTTCGCGCAGTTCTGAGAGAAAAAGTTTACACCTTTTTCTCGTCTACTCTTCGACGACTTGTTAAATCGATGCTCGTGAATTTTGCGACTTTCGATCTAAAACGATGTATCCCGTTGTTTTGAGCCGGAATACAATTTTTCGCGCAGTTCTGAGAGAAAAAGTTTACACCTTTCTCTCGTCTACTCTTCGACGACTTGTAAAATCGATGCTCGTGAATCTTGATAGTTTCGATCTAAAACAATGTATTTCGTTGTTTTGAGCCAGAATACAAGTTTTCGCGCAGTTCTGAGAGAAAAATTTACACCTTTCTCTCGTCTACTCTGCGACGACTTGTAAAATCGATGCTCGTGAATCTTGATAGTTTCGCTCTAAAACAATGTATCCCTTTGTTTTGAGCCCGAATACGAGTTTTCGCGCAGTTCTGAGAGAAAAAGTTTACACCTTTCTCTCGTCTACTCTTCGACGACTTGTAAAATCGATGCTCGTTAATCGTGCTAGTTTCGATCTAAAACGATGTATCCCGTTGTTTTGAGCCGGAATACAAGTTTTCGCGCAGTTCTGAGAGAAAAAGTTTACACCTTTTTCTCGTCTACTCTTCGACGACTTGTAGAATCGATGCTCGTGAATCTTGCTACTTTCGATCTAAAACGATGTATCCCGTTGTTTTGAGCCGGAATACAAGTTTTCGCGCAGTTCTGAAAGAAAAAGTTTACACCTTTCTCTCGTCTACTCTTCGACGACTTGTAGAATCGATGCTCGTGAATCTTGCTACTTTCGATCTAAAACGATGTATCCCGTTGTTTTGAGCCGGAATACAAGTTTTCGCGCAGTTCTGAAAGAAAAAGTTTACACCTTTCTCTCGTCTACTCTTCGACGACTTGTAAAATCGATGCTCGTGAATCTTGATAGTATCGCTCTAAAACGATGTATCCCGTTGTTTTGAGCCGGAATACAAGTTTTCGCGCAGTTCTGAGAGAAAAAGTTTACACCTTTCTCTCGTCTACTCTTCGACGACTTGCAAAATCGATGCTCGTGAAGCTTGATAGTTTCAATCTAAAACGATGTATCCCGTTGTTTTGAGCCGGAATACAAGTTTTCGCGCAGTTCTGAGAGAAAAAGTTTACACCCTTCTCTCGTCTACTCTTCGACGACTTGTAAAATCGATGCACGTTAAACTTGCTAGTTTCGATCTAAAACGATGTATTCCGTTGGTTTGAGCCGGAATACAAGTTTTCGCGCAGTTCTGAGAGAAACATTTACACCTTTCTCTCGTCTACTCTGCGACGACTTATAAAATCGATGCTCGTGAATCTTGCTAGTTTCAATCTAAAACGATGTATCCCGTTGTTTTGAGCTGGAATACAAGTTTTCGCGCAGTTCTGAGAGAAAAAGTTTACACCTTTCTCTCGTCTACTCTTCGACGACTTGTAAAATCGATGCTCGTTAAACTTGCTAGTTTGGATCTAAAACGATGTATTCCGTTGGTTTGAGCCGGAATACAAGTTTTCGCGCAGTTCTGAGAAAAATTTACACCTTTCTCTCGTCTACTCTGCGACGACTTATAAAATCGATGCTCGTGAATCTTGCTAGTTTCGATCTAAAACGATGTATCCCGTTGTTTTGAGCCGGAATACAAGTTTTCGCGCAGTTCTGAGGGAAAATTTTACACCTTTCTCTCGTCTACTCTTCGGCAACTTGTAAAATCGATCCTCGTGAATCTTGATAGTTTCGCTCTAAAACAATGTATCCCGTTGTTTTGAGCCGGAATAGAAGTTTTCGCGCAGTTCTGAGAGAAAAAGTTTACACCTATCTCTCGTCTACTCTTCGACGACTTGTAAAATCGATGCTCGGTAATTGTGCTAGTTTCGATCTAAAACGATGTATCCCGTTGTTTTGAGCCGGAATACAAGTTTTCGCGCAGTTCTGAGAGAAAAAGTTTACACCTTTTTCTCGTCTACTCTTCGACGACTTGTTAAATCGATGCTCGTGAATTTTGCGACTTTCGATCTAAAACGATGTATCCCGTTGTTTTGAGCCGGAATACAATTTTTCGCGCAGTTCTGAGAGAAAAAGTTTACACCTTTCTCTCGTCTACTCTTCGACGACTTGTAAAATCGATGCTCGTGAATCTTGATAGTTTCGATCTAAAACAATGTATTTCGTTGTTTTGAGCCAGAATACAAGTTTTCGCGCAGTTCTGAGAGAAAAATTTACACCTTTCTCTCGTCTACTCTGCGACGACTTGTAAAATCGATGCTCGTGAATCTTGATAGTTTCGCTCTAAAACAATGTATCCCTTTGTTTTGAGCCCGAATACGAGTTTTCGCGCAGTTCTGAGAGAAAAAGTTTACACCTTTCTCTCGTCTACTCTTCGACGACTTGTAAAATCGATGCTCGTTAATCGTGCTAGTTTCGATCTAAAACGATGTATCCCGTTGTTTTGAGCCGGAATACAAGTTTTCGCGCAGTTCTGAGAGAAAAAGTTTACACCTTTTTCTCGTCTACTCTTCGACGACTTGTAGAATCGATGCTCGTGAATCTTGCTACTTTCGATCTAAAACGATGTATCCCGTTGTTTTGAGCCGGAATACAAGTTTTCGCGCAGTTCTGAAAGAAAAAGTTTACACCTTTCTCTCGTCTACTCTTCGACGACTTGTAGAATCGATGCTCGTGAATCTTGCTACTTTCGATCTAAAACGATGTATCCCGTTGTTTTGAGCCGGAATACAAGTTTTCGCGCAGTTCTGAAAGAAAAAGTTTACACCTTTCTCTCGTCTACTCTTCGACGACTTGTAAAATCGATGCTCGTGAATCTTGATAGTATCGCTCTAAAACGATGTATCCCGTTGTTTTGAGCCGGAATACAAGTTTTCGCGCAGTTCTGAGAGAAAAAGTTTACACCTTTCTCTCGTCTACTCTTCGACGACTTGCAAAATCGATGCTCGTGAAGCTTGATAGTTTCAATCTAAAACGATGTATCCCGTTGTTTTGAGCCGGAATACAAGTTTTCGCGCAGTTCTGAGAGAAAAAGTTTACACCCTTCTCTCGTCTACTCTTCGACGACTTGTAAAATCGATGCACGTTAAACTTGCTAGTTTCGATCTAAAACGATGTATTCCGTTGGTTTGAGCCGGAATACAAGTTTTCGCGCAGTGCTGAGAGAAACATTTACACCTTTCTCTCGTCTACTCTGCGACGACTTATAAAATCGATGCTCGTGAATCTTGCTAGTTTCAATCTAAAACGATGTATCCCGTTGTTTTGAGCTGGAATACAAGTTTTCGCGCAGTTCTGAGAGAAAAAGTTTACACCTTTCTCTCGTCTACTCTTCGACGACTTGTAAAATCGATGCTCGTTAAACTTGCTAGTTTGGATCTAAAACGATGTATTCCGTTGGTTTGAGCCGGAATACAAGTTTTCGCGCAGTTCTGAGAAAAATTTACACCTTTCTCTCGTCTACTCTGCGACGACTTATAAAATCGATGCTCGTGAATCTTGCTAGTTTCGATCTAAAACGATGTATCCCGTTGTTTTGAGCCGGAATACAAGTTTTCGCGCAGTTCTGAGGGAAAATTTTACACCTTTCTCTCGTCTACTCTTCGGCAACTTGTAAAATCGATCCTCGTGAATCTTGATAGTTTCGCTCTAAAACAATGTATCCCGTTGTTTTGAGCCGGAATAGAAGTTTTCGCGCAGTTCTGAGAGAAAAAGTTTACACCTATCTCTCGTCTACTCTTCGACGACTTGTTAAATCGATGCTCGTGAATTTTGCGACTTTCGATCTAAAACGATGTATCCCGTTGTTTTGAGCCGGAATACAATTTTTCGCGCAGTTCTGAGAGAAAAAGTTTACACCTTTCTCTCGTCTACTCTTCGACGACTTGTAAAATCGATGCTCGTGAATCTTGATAGTTTCGATCTAAAACAATGTATTTCGTTGTTTTGAGCCAGAATACAAGTTTTCGCGCAGTTCTGAGAGAAAAATTTACACCTTTCTCTCGTCTACTCTGCGACGACTTGTAAAATCGATGCTCGTGAATCTTGATAGTTTCGCTCTAAAACAATGTATCCCTTTGTTTTGAGCCCGAATACGAGTTTTCGCGCAGTTCTGAGAGAAAAAGTTTACACCTTTCTCTCGTCTACTCTTCGACGACTTGTAAAATCGATGCTCGTTAATCGTGCTAGTTTCGATCTAAAACGATGTATCCCGTTGTTTTGAGCCGGAATACAAGTTTTCGCGCAGTTCTGAGAGAAAAAGTTTACACCTTTTTCTCGTCTACTCTTCGACGACTTGTAGAATCGATGCTCGTGAATCTTGCTACTTTCGATCTAAAACGATGTATCCCGTTGTTTTGAGCCGGAATACAAGTTTTCGCGCAGTTCTGAAAGAAAAAGTTTACACCTTTCTCTCGTCTACTCTTCGACGACTTGTAGAATCGATGCTCGTGAATCTTGCTACTTTCGATCTAAAACGATGTATCCCGTTGTTTTGAGCCGGAATACAAGTTTTCGCGCAGTTCTGAAAGAAAAAGTTTACACCTTTCTCTCGTCTACTCTTCGACGACTTGTAAAATCGATGCTCGTGAATCTTGATAGTATCGCTCTAAAACGATGTATCTCGTTGTTTTGAGCCGGAATACAAGTTTTCGCGCAGTTCTGAGAGAAATAGTTTACACCTTTCTCTCGTCTACTCTTCGACGACTTGCAAAATCGATGCTCGTGAAGCTTGATAGTTTCAATCTAAAACGATGTATCCCGTTGTTTTGAGCCGGAATACAAGTTTTCGCGCAGTTCTGAGAGAAAAAGTTTACACCCTTCTCTCGTCTACTCTTCGACGACTTGTAAAATCGATGCTCGTTAAACTTGCTAGTTTCGATCTAAAACGATGTATTCCGTTGGTTTGAGCCGGAATACAAGTTTTCGCGCAGTTCTGAGAGAAAAATTTACACCTTTCTCTCGTCTACTCTGCGACGACTTATAAAATCGATGCTCGTGAATCTTGCTAGTTTCAATCTAAAACGATGTATCCCGTTGTTTTGAGCCGGAATACAAGTTTTCGCGCAGTTCTGAGAGAAAAAGTTTACACCTTTCTCTCGTCTACTCTTCGACGACTTGTAAAATCGATGCTCGTTAAACTTGCTAGTTTCGATCTAAAACGATGTATCCCGTTGTTTTGAGCCGGAATACAAGTTTTCGCGCAGTTCTGAGAGAAAAAGTTTACACCTATCTCTCGTCTACTCTTCGACGACTTGTAGAATCGATGCTCGTGAATCTTGCTACTTTCGATCTAAAACGATGTATCCCGTTGTTTTGAGCCGGAATACAAGTTTTCGCGCAGTTCTGAAAGAAAAAGTTTACACCTTTCTCTCGTCTACTCTTCGACGACTTGTAAAATCGATGCTCGTGAATCTTGATAGTATCGCTCTAAAACGATGTATCTCGTTGTTTTGAGCCGGAATACAAGTTTTTGCGCAGTTCTGGGAGAAAAACTTTACACCTTTCTCTCGTTCTCTTCGACGATATGCAAAATCGATGCTCGTGAATCTTGCTAGTTTCGATCTAAAGCGATGTATCTCAATGATTTGAGCCGGAATACAAGTTTTCGCGCAGTTCTGAGAGAAAAAGTTTACACCTTTCTCTCGTGTACTCTTCGACGACTTGTAAAATCGATGCTCGTGAATCTTGATAGTGTCGATCTAAAACGATGTATCCCGTTGTTTTGAGCCGGAATACCAGTTTTCGCGCAGTTCTGAGAGAAAAAGTTTACACCTCTCTCTCGTCTACTCTTCGACGACTTGTAAAATCGATGCTCGTTAATCTTGCTAGTTTCGATCTAAAACGATGTATTCCGTTGTTTTGAGTCGGAATACAAGTTTTCGCGCAGTTCTGAGAGAAAAATTTACACCTTTCTCTGGTCTACTCTGCGACGACTTGTAAAATCGATGCTCGTGAATCTTGCTAGTTTCGATCTAAAACGATGTATCCCGTTGTTTTGAGCCGAAATACAATTTTTCGCGCAGTTCTGAGAGAAAAATTTACACCTTTCTCTCGTGTAGTCTTCGACGACTTGTTAAATCGATGCTCGTGAATTTTGCTACTTTCGATCTAAAACGATGTATCCCGTTGTTATGAGCCGGAATACAAGTTTTCGCGCAGTTCTGAGAGAAAAAGTTTACACCTTTCTCTCGTCTACTCTTCGACGACTTGTAAAATCGATGCTCGTGAATCTTGCTAGTTTCGATCTAAAACGATATATCCCGTTGTTTTGAGCCGGAATACAAGTTTTCGCGCAGTTCTGAGAGAAAAAGTTTACACCTTTCTCTCGTCTACTCTTCGACGACTTGTAAAATCGATGCTCGTGAATCTTGATAGTTTCGCTCTAAAACAATGTATCCCTTTGATTTGAGCCCGAATACGAGTTTTCGCGCAGTTCTGAGAGAAAAAGTTTACACCTTTCTCTCGTCTACTCTTCGACGACTTGTAAAATCGATGCTCGTTAATCGTGCTAGTTTCGATCTAAAACGATGTATCCCGTTGTTTTGAGCCGGAATACAAGTTTTTGCGCAGTTCTGAGAGAAAAAGTTTACACCTTTTTCTCGTCTACTCTTCGACGACTTGTAAAATCGATGCTCGTGAATCTTGGTAGTTTCGATCTAAAACGATGTATCCCGTTGTTTTGAGCCGGAATACAAGTTTTCGCGCAGTTCTGAAAGAAAAAGTTTACACCTTTCTCTCGTCTACTCTTCGACGACTTGTAAAATCGATGCTCGTGAATCTTGATAGTATCGCTCTAAAACGATGTATCCCGTTGTTTTGAGCCGGAATACAAGTTTTCGCGCAGTTCTGAGAGAAAAAGTTTACACCTTTCTCTCGTCTACTCTTCGGCAATTTGTAAAATCGATCCTCGTGAATCTTGATAGTTTCGCTCTAAAACAATGTATCCCGTTGTTTTGAGCCGGAATACAAGTTTTCGCGCAGTTCTGAGAGAAAAAGTTTACACCTATCTCTCGTCTACTCTTCGACGACTTGTAAAATCGATGCTCGTTAATTGTGCTAGTTTCGATCTAAAACGATGTATCCCGTTGTTTTGAGCCGGCATACAAGTTTTCGCGCAGTTCTGAGAGAAAAAGTTTACACCTTTCTCTCGTCTACTCTTCGTCGACTTGTAAAATCGATGCTCGTTAATCTTGGTAGTTTCGATCTAAAACGATGTATCCCGTTGTTTTGAGCCGGAATACAAATTTTTGCGCAGTTCTGGGAGAAAAACTTTACACCTTTCTCTCGTTCTCTTCGACGATATGCAAAATCGATGCTCGTGAATCTTGCTAGTTTCGATCTAAAGCGATGTATCTCAATGATTTGAGCCGGAATACAAGTTTTCGCGCAGTTCTGAGAGAAAAAGTTTACACCTTTCTCTCGTGTACTCTTCGACGACTTGTAAAATCGATGCTCGTGAATCTTGATAGTTTCGATCTAAAACGATGTATCCCGTTGTTTTGAGCCGGAATACAAGTTTTCGCGCAGTTCTGAGAGAAAAAGTTTACACCTCTCTCTCGTCTACTCTTCGACGACTTGTAAAATCGATGCTCGTTAATCTTGCTAGTTTCGATCTAAAACGATGTATTCCGTTGTTTTGAGTCGAAATACAAGTTTTCGCGCAGTTCTGAGAGAAAAATTTACACCTTTCTCTGGTCTACTCTGCGACGACTTGTAAAATCGATGCTCGTGAATCTTGCTAGTTTCGATCTAAAACGATGTATCCCGTTGTTTTGAGCCGGAATACAATTTTTCGCGCAGTTCTGAGAGAAAAATTTACACCTTTCTCTCGTGTACTCTTCGACGACTTGTTAAATCGATGCTCGTGAATTTTGCTACTTTCGATCTAAAACGATGTATCCCGTTGTTATGAGCCGGAATACAAGTTTTCGCGCAGTTCTGAGAGAAAAAGTTTACACCTTTCTCTCGTCTACTCTTCGACGACTTGTAAAATCGATGCTCGTGAATCTTGCTAGTTTCGATCTAAAACGATATATCCCGTTGTTTTGAGCCGGAATACAAGTTTTCGCGCAGTTCTGAGAGAAAAAGTTTACACCTTTCTCTCGTCTACTCTTCGACGACTTGTAAAATCGATGCTCGTGAATCTTGATAGTTTCGCTCTAAAACAATGTATCCCTTTGATTTGAGCCCGAATACGAGTTTTCGCGCAGTTCTGAGAGAAAAAGTTTACACCTTTCTCTCGTCTACTCTTCGACGACTTGTAAAATCGATGCTCGTTAATCGTGCTAGTTTCGATCTAAAACGATGTATCCCGTTGTTTTGAGCCGGAATACAAGTTTTTGCGCAGTTCTGAGAGAAAAAGTTTACACCTTTTTCTCGTCTACTCTTCGACGACTTGTAAAATCGATGCTCGTGAATCTTGGTAGTTTCGATCTAAAACGATGTATCCCGTTGTTTTGAGCCGGAATACAAGTTTTCGCGCAGTTCTGAAAGAAAAAGTTTACACCTTTCTCTCGTCTACTCTTCGACGACTTGTAAAATCGATGCTCGTGAATCTTGATAGTATCGCTCTAAAACGATGTATCCCGTTGTTTTGAGCCGGAATACAAGTTTTCGCGCAGTTCTGAGAGAAAAAGCTTACACCTTTCTCTCGTCTACTCTTCGACGACTTGCAAAATCGATGCTCGTGAATCTTGATAGTTTCGATCTAAAACGATGTATCCCGTTGTTTTGAGCCGGAATACAAGTTTTCGCGCAGTTCTGAGAGAAAAAGTTTACACCTTTCTCTCGTCTACTCTTCGACGACTTGTTAAATCGATGCTTGTGAATTTTGCGACTTTCGATCTAAAACGATGTATCCCGTTGTTTTGAGCCGGAATACAATTTTTCGCGCAGTTCTGAGAGAAAAAGTTTACACCTTTCTCTCGTCTACTCTTCGACGACTTGTAAAATCGATGCTCGTGAATCTTGCTAGTTTCGATCTAAAACGATGTATCCCGTTGTTTTGAGCCTGAATACAAGTTTTCGCGCAGTTCTGAGAGAAAATTTTACACCTTTCTCTCGTCTACTCTTCGACGACTTGTAAAATCGATGCTCGTGAATCTTGATAGTTTCGCTCTAAAACAATGTATCCCTTTGTTTTGAGCCCGAATACGAGTTTTCGCGCAGTTCTGAGAGAAAAAGTTTACACCTTTCTCTCGTCTACTCTTCGATGACTTGCAAAATCGATGCTCGTGAATCTTGATAGTTTCGATCTAAAACGATGTATCCCGTTGTTTTGAGCCGGAATACAAGTTTTCGCGCAGTTCTGAGAGAAAAAGTTTACACCTTTCTCTCGTCTACTCTTCGACGACTTGTAAAATCGATGCTCGTGAATTTTGCGACTTTCGATCTAAAACGATGTATCCCGTTGTTTTGAGCCGGAATACAATTTTTCGCGCAGTTCTGAGAGAAAAAGTTTACACCTTTCTCGTCTACTCTTCGACGACTTGTAAAATCGATGCTCGTGAATCTTGATAGTTTCGATCTAAAACAATGTATTTCGTTGTTTTGAGCCAGAATACAAGTTTTCGCGCAGTTCTGAGAGAAAAATTTACACCTTTCTCTCGTCTAATCTGCGACGACTTGTAAAATCGATGCTCGTGAATCTTGCTAGTTTCGATCTAAAACGATGTATCCCGTTGTTTTGAGCCTGAATACAAGTTTTCGCGCAGTTCTGAGAGAAAATTTTACACCTTTCTCTCGTCTACTCTTCGACGACTTGTAAAATCGATGCTCGTGAATCTTGATAGTTTCGCTCTAAAACAATGTATCCCTTTGTTTTGAGCCCGAATACGAGTTTTCGCGCAGTTCTGAGAGAAAAAGTTTACACCTTTCTCTCGTCTACTCTTCGATGACTTGCAAAATCGATGCTCGTGAATCTTGATAGTTTCGATCTAAAACGATGTATCCCGTTGTTTTGAGCCGGAATACAAGTTTTCGCGCAGTTCTGAGAGAAAAAGTTTACACCTTTCTCTCGTCTACTCTTCGACGACTTGTAAAATCGATGCTCGTGAATTTTGCGACTTTCGATCTAAAACGATGTATCCCGTTGTTTTGAGCCGGAATACAATTTTTCGCGCAGTTCTGAGAGAAAAAGTTTACACCTTTCTCGTCTACTCTTCGACGACTTGTAAAATCGATGCTCGTGAATCTTGATAGTTTCGATCTAAAACGATATATCCCGTTGTTTTGAGCCGGAATACAAGTTTTCGCGCAGTTCTGAGAGAAAAAGTTTACACCTTTCTCTCGTCTACTCTTCGACGACTTGTAAAATCGATGCTCGTGAATCTTGATAGTTTCGCTCTAAAACAATGTATCCCTTTGTTTTGAGCCCGAATACGAGTTTTCGCGCAGTTCTGAGAGAAAAAGTTTACACCTTTCTCTCGTCTACTCTTCGACGACTTGTAAAATCGATGCTCGTTAATCGTGCTAGTTTCGATCTAAAACGATGTATCCCGTTGTTTTGAGCCGGAATACAAGTTTTCGCGCAGTTCTGAGAGAAAAAGTTTACACCTTTTTCTCGTCTACTCTTCGACGACTTGTAAAATCGATGCTCGTGAATCTTGCTAGTTTTGATCTAAAACGATGTATCCCGTTGTTTTGAGCCGGAATGCAAGTTTTCGAGCAGTTCTGAAAGAAAAAGTTTACACCTTTCTCTCGTCTACTCTTCGACGACTTGTAAAATCGATGCTCGTGAATCTTGATAGTTTCGATCTAAAACAATGTATTTCGTTGTTTTGAGCCAGAATACAAGTTTTCGCGCAGTTCTGAGAGAAAAATTTACACCTTTCTCTGGTCTACTCTGCGACGACTTGTAAAATCGATGCTCGTGAATCTTGCTAGTTTCGATCTAAAACGATGTATCCCGTTGTTTTGAGCCGGAATACAATTTTTCGCGCAGTTCTGAGAAAAATTTACACCTTTCTCTCGTGTACTCTTCGACGACTTGTTAAATCGATGCTCGTGAATTTTGCTACTTTCGATCTAAAACGATGTATCCCGTTGTTATGAGTCGGAATACAAGTTTTCGCGCAGTTCTGAGAGAAAAAGTTTACACCTTTCTCTCGTCTACTCTTCGACGACTTGTAAAATCGATGCTCGTGAATCTTGCTAGTTTCGATCTAAAACGATATATCCCGTTGTTTTGAGCCGGAATACAAGTTTTCGCGCAGTTCTGAGAGAAAAAGTTTACACCTTTCTCTCGTCTACTCTTCGACGACTTGTAAAATCGATGCTCGTGAATCTTGATAGTTTCGCTCTACAACAATGTATCCCTTTGATTTGAGCCCGAATACGAGTTTTCGCGCAGTTCTGAGAGAAAAAGTTTACACCTTTCTCTCGTCTACTCTTCGACGACTTGTAAAATCGATGCTCGTTAATCGTGCTAGTTTCGATCTAAAACGATGTATCCCGTTGTTTTGAGCCGGAATACAAGTTTTTGCGCAGTTCTGAGAGAAAAAGTTTACACCTTTTTCTCGTCTACTCTTCGACGACTTGTAAAATCGATGCTCGTGAATCTTGGTAGTTTCGATCTAAAACGATGTATCCCGTTGTTTTGAGCCGGAATACAAGTTTTCGCGCAGTTCTGAAAGAAAAAGTTTACACCTTTCTCTCGTCTACTCTTCGACGACTTGTAAAATCGATGCTCGTGAATCTTGATAGTTTCGATCTAAAACAATGTATTTCGTTGTTTTGAGCCAGAATACAAGTTTTCGCGCAGTTCTGAGAGAAAAATTTACACCTTTCTCTCGTCTAATCTGCGACGACTTGTAAAATCGATGCTCGTGAATCTTGCTAGTTTCGATCTAAAACGATGTATCCCGTTGTTTTGAGCCTGAATACAAGTTTTCGCGCAGTTCTGAGAGAAAAAGTTTACACCTTTCTCTCGTCTACTCTTCGACGACTTGTAAAATCGATGCTCGTGAATCTTGATAGTTTCGCTCTAAAACAATGTATCCCTTTGTTTTGAGCCCGAATACGAGTTTTCGCGCAGTTCTGAGAGAAAAAGTTTACACCTTTCTCTCGTCTACTCTTCGACGACTTTTAAAATCGATGCTCGTGAATCTTGATAGTATCGCTCTAAAACGATGTAACCCGTTGCTTTGAGCCGGAATACAAGTTTTCGCGCAGTTCTGAGAGAAAAAGTTTACACCTTTCTCTCGTCTACTCTTCGACGACTTGCAAAATCGATGCTCGTGAATCTTGATAGTTTCGATCTAAAACGATGTATCCCGTTGTTTTGAGCCGGAATACAAGTTTTCGCGCAGTTCTGAGAGAAAAAGTTTACACCTTTCTCTCGTCTACTCTTCGACGACTTGTAAAATCGATGCTCGTGAATTTTGCGACTTTCGATCTAAAACGATGTATCCCGTTGTTTTGAGCCGGAATACAATTTTTCGCGCAGTTCTGAGAGAAAAAGTTTACACCTTTCTCTCGTCTACTCTTCGACGACTTGTAAAATCGATGCTCGTGAATCTTGATAGTTTCGATCTAAAACAATGTATTTCGTTGTTTTGAGCCAGAATACAATTTTTCGCGCAGTTCTGAGAGATAAATTTACACCTTTCTCTCGTCTACTCTCCGACGACTTGTAAAATCGATGCTCGTGAATCTTGCTAGTTTCGATCTAAAACGATATATCCCGTTGTTTTGAGCCGGAATACAAGTTTTCGCGCAGTTCTGAGAGAAAAAGTTTACACCTTTCTCTCGTCTACTCTTCGACGACTTGTAAAATCGATGCTCGTGAATCTTGATAGTTTCGCTCTAAAACAATGTATCCCTTTGTTTTGAGCCCGAATACGAGTTTTCGCGCAGTTCTGAGAGAAAAAGTTTACACCTTTCTCTCGTCTACTCTTCGACGACTTGTAAAATCGATGCTCGTTAATCGTGCTAGTTTCGATCTAAAACGATGTATCCCGTTGTTTTGAGCCGGAATACAAGTTTTCGCGCAGTTCTGAGAGAAAAAGTTTACACCTTTTTCTCGTCTACTCTTCGACGACTTGTAAAATCGATGCTCGTGAATCTTGCTAGTTTTGATCTAAAACGATGTATCCCGTTGTTTTGAGCCGGAATGCAAGTTTTCGCGCAGTTCTGAAAGAAAAAGTTTACACCTTTCTCTCGTCTACTCTTCGACGACTTGTAAAATCGATGCTCGTGAATCTTGATAGTTTCGATCTAAAACAATGTATTTCGTTGTTTTGAGCCAGAATACAAGTTTTCGCGCAGTTCTGAGAGAAAAATTTACACCTTTCTCTCGTCTACTCTGCGACGACTTGTAAAATCGATGCTCGTGAATCTTGCTAGTTTCGATCTAAAACGATGTATCCCGTTGTTTTGAGCCGGAATACAAGTTTTCGCGCAGTTCTGAGAGAAAAAGTTTACACCTTTCTCTCGTCTACTCTTCGACGACTTGTAAAATCGATGCTCGTGAATCTTGATAGTTTCGCTCTAAAACAATGTATCCCTTTGTTTTGAGCCCGAATACGAGTTTTCGCGCAGTTCTGAGAGAAAAAGTTTACACCTTTCTCTCGTCTACTCTTCGACGACTTGTAAAATCGATGCTCGTTAATCGTGCTAGTTTCGATCTAAAACGATGTATCCCGTTGTTTTGAGCCGGAATACAAGTTTTCGCGCAGTTCTGAGAGAAAAAGTTTACACCTTTCTCTCGTCTACTCTTCGACGACTTGTAAAATCGATGCTCGTGAATTTTGCGACTTTCGATCTAAAACGATGTATCCCGTTGTTTTGAGCCGGAATACAATTTTTCGCGCAGTTCTGAGAGAAAAAGTTTACACCTTTCTCTCGTCTACTCTCGACGACTTGTAAAATCGATGCTCGTGAATCTTGATAGTTTCGATCTAAAACAATATATTTCGTTGTTTTGAGCCAGAATACAAGTTTTCGCGCAGTTTTGAGAGATAAATTTACACCTTTCTCTCGTCTACTCTGCGACGACTTGTAAAATCGATGCTCGTGAATCTTGCTAGTTTCGATCTAAAACGATATATCCCGTTGTTTTGAGCCGGAATACAAGTTTTCGCGCAGTTCTGAGAGAAAAATTTACACCTTTCTCTGGTCTACTCTGCGACGACTTGTAAAATCGATGCTCGTGAATCTTGCTAGTTTCGATCTAAAACGATGTATCCCGTTGTTTTGAGCCGGAATAAAATTTTTCGCGCAGTTCTGAGAGAAAAATTTACACCTTTCTCTCGTCTACTCTGCGACGACTTGTAAAATCGATGCTCGTGAATCTTGCTAGTTTCGATCTAAAACGATGTATCCCGTTGTTTTGAGCCGGAATACAAGTTTTTGCGCAGTTCTGAGAGAAAAAGTTTACACCTTTTTCTCGTCTACTCTTCGACGACTTGTAAAATCGATGCTCGTGAATCTTGCTAGTTTCGATCTAAAACGATGTATCCCGTTGTTTTGAGCCGGAATACAAGTTTTCGCGCAGTTCTGAAAGAAAAAGTTTACACCTTTCTCTCGTCTACTCTTCGACGACTTGTAAAATCGATGCTCGTGAATCTTGATAGTATCGCTCTAAAACGATGTATCCCGTTGTTTTGAGCCGGAATACAAGTTTTCGCGCAGTTCTGAGAGAAAAAGCTTACACCTTTCTCTCGTCTACTCTTCGACGACTTGCAAAATCGATGCTCGTGAATCTTGATAGTTTCGATCTAAAACGATGTATCCCGTTGTTTTGAGCCGGAATACAAGTTTTCGCGCAGTTCTTGGAGAAAAAGTTTACACCTTTCTCTCGTTCTCTTTGACGATATGCAAAATCGACGCTCGTGAATCTTGCTAGTTTCGATCTAAAGCGATGTATCTCAATGATTTGAGCCGGAATACAAGTTTTCGCGCAGTTCTGAGAGAAAAAGTTTACACCTTTCTCTCGTCTACTCTTCGACGACTTGTAAAATCGATGCTCGTGAATCTTGATAGTATCGCTCTAAAACGATGTAACCCGTTGCTTTGAGCCGGAATACAAGTTTTCGCGCAGTTCTGAGAGAAAAAGTTTACACCTTTCTCTCGTCTACTCTTCGACGACTTTTAAAATCGATGCTCGTGAATCTTGATAGTTTCGATCTAAAACGATGTATCCCGTTGTTTTGAGCCGGAATACAAGTTTTCGCGCAGTTCTGAGAGAAAAAGTTTACACCTTTCTCTCGTCTACTCTTCGACGACTTGTAAAATCGATGCTCGTGAATTTTGCGACTTTCGATCTAAAACGATGTATCCCGTTGTTTTGAGCCGGAATACAATTTTTCGCGCAGTTCTGAGAGAAAAAGTTTACACCTTTCTCTCGTCTACTCTTCGACGACTTGTAAAATCGATGCTCGTGAATCTTGATAGTTTCGATCTAAAACAATGTATTTCGTTGTTTTGAGCCAGAATACAAGTTTTCGCGCAGTTCTGAGAGATAAATTTACACCTTTCTCTCGTCTACTCTGCGACGACTTGTAAAATCGATGCTCGTGAATATTGCTAGTTTCGATCTAAAACGATGTATCCCGTTGTTTTGAGCCGGAATACAAGTTTTCGCGCAGTTCTGAGAGAAAAAGTTTACACCTTTCTCTCGTCTACTCTTCGACGACTTGTACAATCGATGCTCGTGAATCTTGATAGTTTCGCTCTAAAACGATGTATCCCGTTGTTTTGAGCCGGAATACAAGTTTTCGCGCAGTTCTGAGAGAAAAAGCTTACACCTTTCTCTCGTCTACTCTTCGACGACTTGCAAAATCGATGCTCGTGAATCTTGATAGTTTCGATCTAAAACGATGTATCCCGTTGTTTTGAGCCGGAATACAAGTTTTCGCGCAGTTCTTAGAGAAAAAGTTTACACCTTTCTCTCGTCTACTCTTCGACGACTTGTAAAATCGATGCTCGTGAATCTTGATAGTTTCGCTCTAAAACAATGTATCCCTTTGTTTTGAGCCCGAATACGAGTTTTCGCGCAGTTCTGAGAGAAAAAGTTTACACCTTTCTCTCGTCTACTCTTCGACGACTTGTAAAATCGATGCTCGTTAATCGTGCTAGTTTCGATCTAAAACGATGTATCCCGTTGTTTTGAGCCGGAATACAAGTTTTCGCGCAGTTCTGAGAGAAAAAGTTTACACCTTTCTCTCGTCTACTCTTCGACGACTTGTAAAATCGATGCTCGTGAATTTTGCGACTTTCGATCTAAAACGATGTATCCCGTTGTTTTGAGCCGGAATACAATTTTTCGCGCAGTTCTGAGAGAAAAAGTTTACACCTTTCTCTCGTCTACTCTCGACGACTTGTAAAATCGATGCTCGTGAATCTTGATAGTTTCGATCTAAAACAATATATTTCGTTGTTTTGAGCCAGAATACAAGTTTTCGCGCAGTTTTGAGAGATAAATTTACACCTTTCTCTCGTCTACTCTGCGACGACTTGTAAAATCGATGCTCGTGAATCTTGCTAGTTTCGATCTAAAACGATATATCCCGTTGTTTTGAGCCGGAATACAAGTTTTCGCGCAGTTCTGAGAGAAAAAGTTTACACCTTTCTCTCGTCTACTCTTCGACGACTTGTAAAATCGATGCTCGTGAATCTTGATAGTTTCGCTCTAAAACAATGTATCCCTTTGTTTTGAGCCCGAATACCAGTTTTCGCGCAGTTCTGAGAGAAAAAGTTTACACCTTTCTCTCGTCTACTCTTCGACGACTTGTAAAATCGATGCTCGTTAATCGTGCTAGTTTCGATCTAAAACGATGTATTCCGTTGTTTTGAGTCGGAATACAAGTTTTCGCGCAGTTCTGAGAGAAAAATTTACACCTTTCTCTGGTCTACTCTGCGACGACTTGTAAAATCGATGCTCGTGAATCTTGCTAGTTTCGATCTAAAACGATGTATCCCGTTGTTTTGAGCCGGAATAAAATTTTTCGCGCAGTTCTGAGAGAAAAATTTACACCTTTCTCTCGTCTACTCTGCGACGACTTGTAAAATCGATGCTCGTGAATCTTGCTAGTTTCGATCTAAAACGATGTATCCCGTTGTTTTGAGCCGGAATACAAGTTTTTGCGCAGTTCTGAGAGAAAAAGTTTACACCTTTTTCTCGTCTACTCTTCGACGACTTGTAAAATCGATGCTCGTGAATCTTGCTAGTTTCGATCTAAAACGATGTATCCCGTTGTTTTGAGCCGGAATACAAGTTTTCGCGCAGTTCTGAAAGAAAAAGTTTACACCTTTCTCTCGTCTACTCTTCGACGACTTGTAAAATCGATGCTCGTGAATCTTGATAGTATCGCTCTAAAACGATGTATCCCGTTGTTTTGAGCCGGAATACAAGTTTTCGCGCAGTTCTGAGAGAAAAAGCTTACACCTTTCTCTCGTCTACTCTTCGACGACTTGCAAAATCGATGCTCGTGAATCTTGATAGTTTCGATCTAAAACGATGTATCCCGTTGTTTTGAGCCGGAATACAAGTTTTCGCGCAGTTCTTGGAGAAAAAGTTTACACCTTTCTCTCGTTCTCTTTGACGATATGCAAAATCGACGCTCGTGAATCTTGCTAGTTTCGATCTAAAGCGATGTATCTCAATGATTTGAGCCGGAATACAAGTTTTCGCGCAGTTCTGAGAGAAAAAGTTTACACCTTTCTCTCGTCTACTCTTCGACGACTTGTAAAATCGATGCTCGTGAATCTTGATAGTATCGCTCTAAAACGATGTAACCCGTTGCTTTGAGCCGGAATACAAGTTTTCGCGCAGTTCTGAGAGAAAAAGTTTACACCTTTCTCTCGTCTACTCTTCGACGACTTTTAAAATCGATGCTCGTGAATCTTGATAGTTTCGATCTAAAACGATGTATCCCGTTGATTTGAGCCGGAATACAAGTTTTCGCGCAGTTCTGAGAGAAAAAGTTTACACCTTTCTCTCGTCTACTCTTCGACGACTTGTAAAATCGATGCTCGTGAATTTTGCGACTTTCGATCTAAAACGATGTATCCCGTTGTTTTGAGCCGGAATACAATTTTTCGCGCAGTTCTGAGAGAAAAAGTTTACACCTTTCTCTCGTCTACTCTTCGACGACTTGTAAAATCGATGCTCGTGAATCTTGATAGTTTCGATCTAAAACAATGTATTTCGTTGTTTTGAGCCAGAATACAAGTTTTCGCGCAGTTCTGAGAGATAAATTTACACCTTTCTCTCGTCTACTCTGCGACGACTTGTAAAATCGATGCTCGTGAATATTGCTAGTTTCGATCTAAAACGATGTATCCCGTTGTTTTGAGCCGGAATACAAGTTTTCGCGCAGTTCTGAGAGAAAAAGTTTACACCTTTCTCTCGTCTACTCTTCGACGACTTGTACAATCGATGCTCGTGAATCTTGATAGTTTCGCTCTAAAACGATGTATCCCGTTGTTTTGAGCCGGAATACAAGTTTTCGCGCAGTTCTGAGAGAAAAAGCTTACACCTTTCTCTCGTCTACTCTTCGACGACTTGCAAAATCGATGCTCGTGAATCTTGATAGTTTCGATCTAAAACGATGTATCCCGTTGTTTTGAGCCGGAATACAAGTTTTCGCGCAGTTCTTAGAGAAAAAGTTTACACCTTTCTCTCGTCTACTCTTCGACGACTTGTAAAATCGATGCTCGTGAATCTTGATAGTTTCGCTCTAAAACAATGTATCCCTTTGTTTTGAGCCCGAATACGAGTTTTCGCGCAGTTCTGAGAGAAAAAGTTTACACCTTTCTCTCGTCTACTCTTCGACGACTTGTAAAATCGATGCTCGTGAATCTTGATAGTATCGCTCTAAAACGATGTATCCCGTTGTTTTGAGCCGGAATACAAGTTTTCGCGCAGTTCTGAGAGAAAAAGTTTACACCTTTCTCTCGTCTACTCTTCGACGACTTGCAAAATCGATGCTCGTGAATCTTGATAGTTTCGATCTAAAACGATGTATCCCGTTGTTTTGAGCCGGAATACAAGTTTTCGCGCAGTTCTGAGAGAAAAAGTTTACACCTTTCTCTCGTCTACTCTTCGACGACTTGTTAAATCGATGCTCGTGAATTTTGCGACTTTCGATCTAAAACGATGTATCCCGTTGTTTTGAGCTGGAATACAATTTTTCGCGCAGTTCTGAGAGAAAAAGTTTACACCTTTCTCTCGTCTACTCTTCGACGACTTGTAAAATCGATGCTCGTGAATCTTGATAGTTTCGATCTAAAACAATGTATTCGTTGTTTTGAGCCAGAATACAAGTTTTCGCGCAGTTCTGAGAGAAAAATTTACACCTTTCTCTCGTCTACTCTGCGACGACTTGTAAAATCGATGCTCGTGAATCTTGCTAGTTTCGATCTAAAACGATGTATCCCGTTGTTTTGAGCCGGAATACAAGTTTTCGCGCAGTTCTGAGAGAAAAAGTTTACACCTTTCTCTCGTCTACTCTTCGACGACTTGTAAAATCGATGCTCGTGAATCTTGATAGTTTCGCTCTAAAACAATGTATCCCTTTGTTTTGAGCCCGAATACGAGTTTTCGCGCAGTTCTGAGAGAAAAAGTTTACACCTTTCTCTCGTCTACTCTTCGACGACTTGTAAAATCGATGCTCGTGAATCTTGATAGTATCGCTCTAAAACGATGTAACCCGTTGCTTTGAGCCGGAATACAAGTTTTCGCGCAGTTCTGAGAGAAAAAGTTTACACCTTTCTCTCGTCTACTCTTCGACGACTTGCAAAATCGATGCTCGTGAATCTTGATAGTTTCGATCTAAAACGATGTATCCCGTTGTTTTGAGCCGGAATACAAGTTTTCGCGCAGTTCTGAGAGAAAAAGTTTACACCT
Organism: Amblyomma americanum; assembly: GCF_052857255.1. NCBI lineage: Eukaryota > Metazoa > Arthropoda > Arachnida > Ixodida > Ixodidae > Amblyomma > Amblyomma americanum. The sequence continues at coordinate 73,201 of NW_027526589.1, read as the reverse complement.
TTCTCTCGTCTACTCTTCGACGACTTGTAAAATCGATGCTCGTGAATTTTGCGACTTTCGATCTAAAACGATGTATCCCGTTGTTTTGAGCCGGAATACAATTTTTCGCGCAGTTCTGAGAGAAAAAGTTTACACCTTTCTCTCGTCTACTCTTCGACGACTTGTAAAATCGATGCTCGTGAATCTTGATAGTTTCGATCTAAAACAATGTATTTCGTTGTTTTGAGCCAGAATACAAGTTTTCGCGCAGTTCTGAGAGATAAATTTACACCTTTCTCTCGTCTACTCTGCGACGACTTGTAAAATCGATGCTCGTGAATCTTGCTAGTTTCGATCTAAAACGATATATCCCGTTGTTTTGAGCCGGAATACAAGTTTTCGCGCAGTTCTGAGAGAAAAAGTTTACACCTTTCTCTCGTCTACTCTTCGACGACTTGTACAATCGATGCTCGTGAATCTTGATAGTTTCGCTCTAAAACAATGTATCCCTTTGTTTTGAGCCCGAATACGAGTTTTCGCGCAGTTCTGAGAGAAAAAGTTTACACCTTTCTCTCGTCTACTCTTCGACGACTTGTAAAATCGATGCTCGTTAATCGTGCTAGTTTCAATCTAAAACGATGTATTCTGTTGTTTTGAGCCGGAATACAAGTTTTCGCGCAGTTCTGAGAGAAAAAGTTTACACCTTTTTCTCGTCTACTCTTCGACGACTTGTAAAATCGATGCTCGTGAATCTTGCTAGTTTCGATCTAAAACGATGTATCCCGTTGTTTTGAGCCGGAATGCAAGTTTTCGCGCAGTTCTGAAAGAAAAAGTTTACACCTTTCTCTCGTCTACTCTTCGACGACTTGTAAAATCGATGCTCGTGAATCTTGATAGTATCGCTCTAAAACGATGTATCCCGTTGTTTTGAGCCGGAATACAAGTTTTCGCGCAGTTCTGAGAGAAAAAGTTTACACCTTTCTCTCGTCTACTCTTCGACGACTTGCAAAATCGATGCTCGTGAATCTTGATAGTTTCGATCTAAAACGATGTATCCCGTTGTTTTGAGCCGGAATACAAGTTTTCGCGCAGTTCTGAGAGAAAAAGTTTACACCTTTCTCTCGTCTACTCTTCGACGACTTGTTAAATCGATGCTCGTGAATTTTGCGACTTTCGATCTAAAACGATGTATCCCGTTGTTTTGAGCCGGAATACAATTTTTCGCGCAGTTCTGAGAGAAAAAGTTTACACCTTTCTCTCGTCTACTCTTCGACGACTTGTAAAATCGATGCTCGTGAATCTTGATAGTTTCGATCTAAAACAATGTATTCGTTGTTTTGAGCCAGAATACAAGTTTTCGCGCAGTTCTGAGAGAAAAATTTACACCTTTCTCTCGTCTACTCTGCGACGACTTGTAAAATCGATGCTCGTGAATCTTGCTAGTTTCGATCTAAAACGATGTATCCCGTTGTTTTGAGCCGGAATACAAGTTTTCGCGCAGTTCTGAGAGAAAAAGTGTACACCTTTCTCTCGTCTACTCTTCGACGACTTGTAAAATCGATGCTCGTGAATCTTGATAGTTTCGCTCTAAAACAATGTATCCCTTTGTTTTGAGCCCGAATACGAGTTTTCGCGCAGTTCTGAGAGAAAAAGTTTACACCTTTCTCTCGTCTACTCTTCGACGACTTGTAAAATCGATGCTCGTTAATCGTGCTAGTTTCGATCTAAAACGATGTATCCCGTTGTTTTGAGCCGGAATACAAGTTTTCGCGCAGTTCTGAGAGAAAAAGTTTACACCTTTTTCTCGTCTACTCTTCGACGACTTGTAAAATCGATGCTCGTGAATCTTGCTACTTTCGATCTAAAACGATGTATCCCGTTGTTTTGAGCCGGAATACAAGTTTTCGCGCAGTTCTGAAAGAAAAAGTTTACACCTTTCTCTCGTCTACTCTTCGACGACTTGTAAAATCGATGCTCGTGAATCTTGATAGTATCGCTCTAAAACGATGTATCCCGTTGCTTTGAGCCGGAATACAAGTTTTCGCGCAGTTCTGAGAGAAAAAGTTTACACCTTTCTCTCGTCTACTCTTCGACGACTTGCAAAATCGATGCTCGTGAATCTTGATAGTTTCGATCTAAAACGATGTATCCCGTTGTTTTGAGCCGGAATACAAGTTTTCGCGCAGTTCTGAGAGAAAAAGTTTACACCTTTCTCTCGTCTACTCTTCGACGACTTGTAAAATCGATGCTCGTTAAACTTGTTAGTTTCGATCTAAAACGATGTATTCCGTTGGTTTGAGCCGGAATACAAGTTTTCGCGCAGTTCTGAGAGAAAAATTTACACCTTTCTCTCGTCTACTCTGCGACGACTTATAAAATCGATGCTCGTGAATCTTGCTAGTTTCAATCTAAAACGATGTATCTCGTTGTTTTGAGCCGGAATACGCGTTTTCGCGCAGTTCTCAGAGAAAAAGTTTACACCTATCTCTCGTCTACTCTGCGACGACTTATAAAATCGATGCTCGTGAATCTTGCTAGTTTCGATCTAAAACGATGTATCCCGTTGTTTTGAGCCGGAATACAAGTTTTCGCGCAGTTCTGAGAGAAAAAGTTACACCTTTCTCTCGTCTACTCTTCGGCAACTTGTAAAATCGATCCTCGTGAATCTTGATAGTTTCGCTCTAAAACAATGTATCCCGTTGTTTTGAGCCGGAATACAAGTTTTCGCGCAGTTCTGAGAGAAAAAGTTTACACCTATCTCTCGTCTACTCTTCGACGACTTGTAAAATCGATGCTCGTTAATTGTGCTAGTTTCGATCTAAAACGATGTATCCCGTTGTTTTCAGCCGGCATACAAGTTTTCGCGCAGTTCTGAGAGAAAAAGTTTACACCTTTCTCTCGTCTACTCTTCGTCGACTTGTAAAATCGATGCTCGTTAATCTTGGTAGTTTCGATCTAAAACGATGTATCCCGTTGTTTTGAGCCGGAATACAAATTTTTGCGCAGTTCTGGGAGAAAAAGTTTACACCTTTCTCTCGTTCTCTTCGACGACATGCAAAATCGATGCTCGTGAATCTTGCTAGTTTCGATCTAAAGCGATGTATCTCAATGATTTGAGCCGGAATACAAGTTTTCGCGCAGTTCTGAGAGAAAAAGTTTACACCTTTCTCTCGTCTACTCTTCGACGACTTGTAAAATCGATGCTCGTGAATCTTGATAGTTTCAATCTAAAACGATGTATTCCGTTGTTTTGAGCCGGATTACAAGTTTTCGCGCAGTTCTGAGAGAAAAAGTTTACACCTCTCTCTCGTCTACTCTTCGACGACTTGTAAAATAGATGCTCGTTAATCTTGCTAGTTTCGATCTAAAACGATGTATTCCGTTGTTTTGAGTCGGAATACAAGTTTTCGCGCAGTTCTGAGAGAAAAATTTACACCTTTCTCTGGTCTACTCTGCGACGACTTGTAAAATCGATGCTCGTGAATCTTGCTAGTTTCGATCTAAAACGATGTATCCCGTCGTTTTGAGCCGGAATACAATTTTTCGCGCAGTTCTGAGAGAAAAATTTACACCTTTCTCTCGTCTACTCTTCGACGACTTGTTAAATCGATGCTCGTGAATTTTGCTACTTTCGATCTAAAACGATGTATCCCGTTGTTTTGAGCCGGAATACAAGTTTTCGCGCAGTTCTGAGAGAAAAAGTTTACACCTTTCTCTCGTCTACTCTGCGACGACTTGTAAAATCGATGCTCGTGAATCTTGCAAGTTTCGATCTAAAACGATGTATCCCGTTGTTTTGAGCCGGAATACAAGTTTTCGCGCAGTTCTGAGAGAAAACGTTTACACCTTTCTCTCGTCTACTCTTCGACGACTTGTAAAATCGATGCTCGTGAATCTTGATAGTTTCGCTTTAAAACAATGTATCCCGTTGTTTTGAGCCGGAATACAAGTTTTCTCGCAGTTCTGAGAGAAAAAGTTTACACCTATCTCTCGTCTACTCTTCGACGACTTGTAAAATCGATGTTCGTTAATTGTGCTAGTTTCGATCTAAAACGATGTATCCCGTTGTTTTGAGCCAGAATACAAGTTTTCGCGCAGTTCTGAGAGAAAAAGTTTACACCTTTCTCTCGTCTACTCTTCGTCGACTTGTAAAATCGATGCTCGTTAATCTTGTTAGTTTCGATCTAAAACGATGTATCCCGTTGTTTTGAGCCGGAATACAAGTTTTCGCGCAGTTCTGAGAGAAAAAGTTTACACCTTTCTCTCGTCTACTCTTCGACGACTTGCAAAATCGATGCTCGTGAATCTTGATAGTTTCGCTCTAAAACAATGTATCCCGTTGTTTTGAGCCGGAATACAAGTTTTCTCGCAGTTCTGAGAGAAAAAGTTTACACCTATCTCTCGTTTACTCTTCGACGACTTGTAAAATCGATGCTCGTTAATTGTGCTAGTTTCGATCTAAAACGATGTATCCCGTTGTTTTGAGCCAGAATACAAGTTTTCGCGCAGTTCTGAGAGAAAAAGTTTACACCTTTCTCTCGTCTACTCTGCGACGACTTGTAAAATCGATGCTCGTGAATCTTGCTAGTTTTGATCTAAAACGATGTATTCCGTTGTTTTGAGCCGGATTACAAGTTTTCGCGCAGTTCTGAGAGAAAAAGTTTACACCTCTCTCTCGTCTACTCTTCGACGACTTGTAAAATAGATGCTCGTTAATCTTGCTAGTTTCGATCTAAAACGATGTATTCCGTTGTTTTGAGTCGGAATACAAGTTTTCGCGCAGTTCTGAGAGAAAAATTTACACCTTTCTCTGGTCTACTCTGCGACGACTTGTAAAATCGATGCTCGTGAATCTTGCTAGTTTCGATCTAAAACGATGTATCCCGTCGTTTTGAGCCGGAATACAATTTTTCGCGCAGTTCTGAGAGAAAAATTTACACCTTTCTCTCGTCTACTCTTCGACGACTTGTTAAATCGATGCTCGTGAATTTTGCTACTTTCGATCTAAAACGATGTATCCCGTTGTTTTGAGCCGGAATACAAGTTTTCGCGCAGTTCTGAGAGAAAAAGTTTACACCTTTCTCTCGTCTACTCTGCGACGACTTGTAAAATCGATGCTCGTGAATCTTGCAAGTTTCGATCTAAAACGATGTATCCCGTTGTTTTGAGCCGGAATACAAGTTTTCGCGCAGTTCTGAGAGAAAAAGTTTACACCTTTCTCTCGTCTACTCTTCGTCGACTTGTAAAATCGATGCTCGTTAATCTTGTTAGTTTCGATCTAAAACGATGTATCCCGTTGTTTTGAGCCGGAATACAAGTTTTCGCGCAGTTCTGAGAGAAAAAGTTTACACCTTTCTCTCGTCTACTCTTCGACGACTTGCAAAATCGATGCTCGTGAATCTTGATAGTTTCGCTCTAAAACAATGTATCCCGTTGTTTTGAGCCGGAATACAAGTTTTCTCGCAGTTCTGAGAGAAAAAGTTTACACCTATCTCTCGTTTACTCTTCGACGACTTGTAAAATCGATGCTCGTTAATTGTGCTAGTTTCGATCTAAAACGATGTATCCCGTTGTTTTGAGCCGGAATACAAGTTTTCGCGCAGTTCTGAGAGAAAAAGTTTACACCTTTCTCTCGTCTACTCTTCGACGACTTGTTAAATCGATGCTCGTGAATTTTGCGACTTTCGATCTAAAACGATGTATCCCGTTGATTTGAGCCGGAATACAATTTTTCGCGCAGTTCTGAGAGAAAAAGTTTACACCTTTCTCTCGTCTACTCTTCGACGACTTGTAAAATCGATGCTCGTGAATCTTGCTAGTTTCGATCTAAAACGATGTATCCCGTTGTTTTGAGCCGGAATACAATTTTTCGCGCAGTTCTGAGAGAAAAATTTACACCTTTCTCTCGTCTACTCTTCGACGACTTGTTAAATCGATGCTCGTGAATTTTGCTACTTTCGATCTAAAACGATGTATCCCGTTGTTTTGAGCCGGAATACAAGTTTTCGCGCTGTTCTGAGAGAAAAAGTTTACACCTTTCTCTCGTCTACTCTGCGACGACTTGTAAAATCGATGCTCGTGAATCTTGCTAGTTTCGATCTAAAACGATGTATCCCGTTGTTTTGAGCCGGAATACAAGTTTTCGCGCAGTTCTGAGAGAAAACGTTTACACCTTTCTCTCGTCTACTCTTCGACGACTTGTAAAATCGATGCTCGTGAATCTTGATAGTTTCGCTCTAAAACAATGTATCCCGTTGTTTTGAGCCGGAATACAAGTTTTCTCGCAGTTCTGAGAGAAAAAGTTTACACCTATCTCTCGTCTACTCTTCGACGACTTGTAAAATCGATGCTCGTTAATTGTGCTAGTTTCGATCTAAAACGATGTATCCCGTTGTTTTGAGCCAGAATACAAGTTTTCGCGCAGTTCTGAGAGAAAAAGTTTACACCTTTCTCTCGTCTACTCTTCGTCGACTTGTAAAATCGATGCTCGTTAATCTTGTTAGTTTCGATCTAAAACGACGTATCCCGTTGTTTTGAGCCGGAATACGAGTTTTCGCGCTGTTCTGAGAGAAACAGTTTACACCTTTCTCTCGTCTACTCTTCGTCGACTTGTAAAATCGATGCTCGTTAATCTTGGGAGTTTCGATCTAAAACGATGTATCCCGTTGTTTTGAGCCGGAATACAAATTTTTGCGCAGTTCTGGGAGAAAAAGTTTACACCTTTCTCTCGTTCTCTTCGACGACATGCAAAATCGATGCTCGTGAATCTTGCTAGTTTCGATCTAAAGCGATGTATCTCAATGATTTGAGCCGGAATACAAGTTTTCGCGCAGTTCTGAGAGAAAAAGTTTACACCTTTCTCTCGTCTACTCTTCGACGACTTGTAAAATCGATGCTCGTGAATCTTGATAGTTTCGACCTAAAAGGATGTATCCCGTTGTTTTGAGCCGGAATACAAGTTTTCGCGCAGTTCTGAGAGAAAAAGTTTACACCTCTCTCTCGTCTACTCTTCGACGACTTGTAAAATCGATGCTCGTGAATCTTGATAGTTTCGCTCTAAAACAATGTATCCCGTTGTTTTGAGCCGGAATACAAGTTTTCTCGCAGTTCTGAGAGAAAAAGTTTACACCTATCTCTCGTTTACTCTTCGACGACTTGTAAAATCGATGCTCGTTAATTGTGCTAGTTTCGATCTAAAACGATGTATCCCGTTGTTTTGAGCCAGAATACAAGTTTTCGCGCAGTTCTGAGAGAAAAAGTTTACACCTTTCTCTCGTCTACTCTGCGACGACTTGTAAAATCGATGCTCGTGAATCTTGCTAGTTTTGATCTAAAACGATGTATCCCGTTGTTTTGAGCCGGAATACAAGTTTTCGCGCAGTTCTGAGAGAAAACGTTTACACCTTTCTCTCGTCTACTCTTCGACGACTTGTAAAATCGATGCTCGTGAATCTTGATAGTTTCGCTCTAAAACAATGTATCCCGTTGTTTTGAGCCGGAATACAAGTTTTCTCGCAGTTCTGAGAGAAAAAGTTTACACCTATCTCTCGTTTACTCTTCGACGACTTGTAAAATCGATGCTCGGTAATTGTGCTAGTTTCGATCTAAAACGATGTATCCCGTTGTTTTGAGCCAGAATACAAGTTTTCGCGCAGTTCTGAGAGAAAAAGTTTACACCTTTCTCTCGTCTACTCTTCGTCGACTTGTAAAATCGATGCTCGTTAATCTTGTTAGTTTCGATCTAAAACGACGTATCCCGTTGTTTTGAGCCGGAATACGAGTTTTCGCGCAGTTCTGAGAGAAACAGTTTACACCTTTCTCTCGTCTACTCTTCGACGACTTGTAAAATCGATGCTCGTGAATCTTGCTAGTTTCGATCTAAAACGATGTATCCCGTTGTTTTGAGCCGGAATACAAATTTTTGCGCAGTTCTGTGAGAAAACGTTTACACCTTTCTCTCGTTCTCTTCGACGACATGTAAAATCGATGCTCGTGAATCTTGCTAGTTTCAATCTAAAACGATGTATCTCAAAGATTTGAGCCGGAATACAAGTTTTCGCGCAGTTCTGAGAGAAAAAGTTTACACCTTTCTCTCGTCTACTCTTCGACGACTTGTAAAATCGATGCTCGTGAATCTTGATAGTTTCGATCTAAAACAATGTATTTCGTTGTTTTGAGCCAGAATACAAGTTTTCGCGCAGTTCTGAGAGAAAAATTTACACCTTTCTCTCGTCTACTCTGCGACGACTTGTAAAATCGATGCTCGTGAATCTTGCTAGTTTCGATCTAAAACGATGTATCCCGTTGTTTTGAGCCGGAATACAAGTTTTCGCGCAGTTCTGAGAGAAAAAGTTTACACCTTTCTCTCGTCTACTCTTCGACGACTTGTAAAATCGATGCTCGTGAATTTTGATAGTTTCGATCTAAAACAATGTATTTCGTTGTTTTGAGCCAGAATACAAGTTTTCGCGCAGTTCTGAGAGAAAAATTTACACCTTTCTTTCGTCTACTCTGCGACGACTTGTAAAATCGATGCTCGTGAATCTTGCTAGTTTCGATCTAAAACGATGTATCCCGTTTGTTTTAGCCGGAATACAAGTTTTCGCGCTGTTCTGAGAGGAAAAATTTACACCTTTCTTTCGTCTACTCTTTGACGACTTGTAAAATTGATGCTCGTGAATTTTGCTAGTTTTGATCTAAAACGATGTAGCCAGTTGTTTTGAGCCGGAATACAAGTTTTCGCGCAGTTCTGAGAGAAAAAGATTACACCTTTTTCTCGTCTACTCTTCGACGACTTGTAAAATCGATGCTCGTGAATCTTGCTAGTTTCGATCTAAAACGATGTATCCCGTTGTTTTGAGCCGGAATACAAGTTTTCGCGCAGTTCTGAAAGAAAAAGTTTACACCTTTCTCTCGTCTACTCTTCGACGACTTGTAAAATCGATGCTGGTGAATCTTGATAGAATCGCTCTAAAACGATGTATCCCGTTGTTTTGAGCCGGAATACAAGTTTTCGCGCAGTTCTGAGAGAAAAAGTTTACACCTTTCTCTCGTCTACTCTTCGACGACTTGCAAAATCGATGCTCGTGAATCTTGCTAGTTTCGATCTAAAGCGATGTATCTCAATGATTTGAGCCGGAATACAAGTTTTCGCGCAGTTCTGAGAGAAAAAGTTTACACCTTTCTCTCGTCTACTCTTCGACGACTTGTAAAATCGATGCTCGTGAATCTTGATAGTTTCGATCTAAAACGATGTATCCCGTTGTTTTGAGCCGGATTACAAGTTTTCGAGAAGTTCTGTAAGAAAAAGTTTACACCTTTCTCGCGGCTACTCTTCGACGAACTGTAAAATCGATGCTCGTGAATGTTGCTAGTTTCAATCTAAAACGATGTATCCCGTTGTTTTAGCCGGAATACAAGTTTTCGCGCTGTTCTGAGAGGAAAAATTTACTCCTTTCTTTCGTCTACTCTTTGACGACTTGTAAAATTGATGCTCGTGAATTTTGCTAGTTTTGATCTAAAACGGTGTAGCCAGTTGTTTTGAGCCGGAATACAAGTTTTCACACAGTTCTGAGAGAAAAAGTTTATACCTTTCTCTAGTCTACTCTTCGACGACTTGTAAAATCGATGCTCGTGAATCTTGCTAGTTTCGATCTAAAGCGATGTATCCCGTTGTTTAGAGCCGGAATACAAGTTTTCGCGCAGTTCTGAGAGAAAAAGTTAACACCTTTCTATCGTCTACTCTTCGACGACTTGTAAAATCGATGCTCGTGAATCTTGATAGTTTCGATCTAAAACGATGTATCCCGTTGTTTTGAGCCGGAATACAAGTTTTTGCGCAGTTCTGAGAGAAAAAGTTTACACCTTTCTCTCGTCTACTCTTCGACGACTTGTAAAATCGATGCTCGTTAAACTTGCTAGTTTCGATCTAAAACGATGTATTCCGTTGGTTTGAGCCGGAATACAAGTTTTCGCGCAGTTCTGAGAGAAAAATTTACACCTTTCTCTCGTCTACTCTGCGACGACTTATAAAATCGATGCTCGTGAATCTTGCTAGTTTCAATCTAAAACGATGTATCCCGTTGTTTTGAGCCGGCATACAAGTTTTCGCGCAGTTCTGAGAGAAAAAGTTTACACCTTTCTCTCGTCTACTCTTCGTCGACTTGTAAAATGATGCTCGTTAATCTTGGTAGTTTCGATCTAAAACGATGTGTCCCGTTGTTTTGAGCCGGAATACAAATTTTTGCGCAGTTCTGGGAGAAAAAGTTTACACCTTTCTCTCGTTCTCTTCGACGACATGCAAAATCGATGCTCGTGAATCTTGCTAGTTTCGATCTAAAGCGATGTATCTCAATGATTTGAGCCGGAATACAAGTTTTCGCGCAGTTCTGAGAGAAAAAGTTTACACCTTTCTCTCGTCTACTCTTCGACGACTTGTAAAATCGATGCTCGTGAATCTTGATAGTTTCGATCTAAAACGATGTATCCCTTTGTTTTGAGCCGGAATACAAGTTTTCGCGCAGTTCTGAGAGAAAACGTTTACACCTCTCTCTCGTCTACTCTTCGACGACTTGTAAAATCGATGCTCGTTAATCTTGCTAGTTTCGGTCTAAAACGATGTATTCCGTTGTTTTGAGTCGGAATACAAGTTTTCGCGCAGTTCTGAGCGAAAAATTTACACCTTTCTCTGGTCTACTCTGCGACGACTTGTAAAATCGATGCTCGTGAATCTTGCTAGTTTCGATCTAAAACGATGTATCCCGTTGTTTTGAGCCGGAATACAATTTTTCGCGCAGTTCTGAGAGAAAAATTTACACCTTTCTCTCGTCTACTCTTCGACAACTTGTTAAATTGATGCTCGTGAATTTTGCTACTTTCGATCTAAAACGATGTATCCCGTTTTTTTGAGCCGGAATACAAGTTTTCGCGCAGTTCTGAGAGAAAAAGTTTACACCTTTCTCTCGTCTACTCTGCGACGACTTGTAAAATCGATGCTCGTGAATCTTGCTAGTTTCGATCTAAAACGATGTATCCCGTTGTTTTGAGCCGGAATACAAGTTTTCGCGCAGTTCTGAGAGAAAACGTTTACACCTTTCTCTCGTCTACTCTTCGACGACTTGTAAAATCGATGCTCGTGAATCTTGATAGTTTTGCTCTAAAACAATGTATCCCGTTGTTTTGAGCCGGAATACAAGTTTTCGCGCAGTTCTGAGAGAAAAAGTTTACACCTATCTCTCGTCTACTCTTCGACGACTTGTAAAATCGATGCTCGTTAATTGTGCTAGTTTCGATCTAAAACGATGTATCCCGTTGTTTTGAGCCAGAATACAAGTTTTCGCACAGTTCTGAGAGAAAAAGTTTACACCTTTCTCTCGTCTACTCTTCGTCGACTTGTAAAATTGATGCTCGTTAATCTTGTTAGTTTCGATCTAAAACGACGTATCCCGTTGTTTTGAGCCGGAATACGAGTTTTCGCGCAGTTCTGAGAGAAACAGTTTACACCTTTCTCTCGTCTACTCTTCGACGACTTGTAAAATCGATGCTCGTGAATCTTGCTAGTTTCGATCTAAAACGATGTATCCCGTTGTTTTGAGCCGGAATACAAATTTTTGCGCAGTTCTGTGAGAAAAAGTTTACACCTTTCTCTCGTTCTCTTCGACGACATGTAAAATCGATGCTCGTGAATCTTGCTAGTTTCAATCTAAAACGATGTATCTCAAAGATTTGAGCCGGAATACAAGTTTTCGCGCAGTTCTGAGAGAAAAAGTTTACACCTTTCTCTCGTCTACTCTTCGACGACTTGTAAAATCGATGCTCGTGAATCTTGATAGTTTCGATCTAAAACGATGTATCCCGTTGTTTTGAGCCGGAATACAAGTTTTCGCGCAGTTCTGAGAGAAAAAGTTTACGCCTCTCTCTCGTCTACTCTTCGACGACTTGTAAAATCGATGCTCGTTAATTGTGCTAGTTTCGATCTAAAACGATGTATCCCGTTGTTTTGAGCCAGAATACAAGTTTTCGCACAGTTCTGAGAGAAAAAGTTTACACCTATCTCTCGTCTACTCTTCGACGACTTGTAAAATCGATGCTCGTTAATTGTGCTAGTTTCGATCTAAAACGATGTATCCCGTTGTTTTGAGCCGGCATACAAGTTTTCGCGCAGTTCTGAGAGAAAAAGTTTACACCTTTCTCTCGTCTACTCTTCGTCGACTTGTAAAATGATGCTCGTTAATCTTGGTAGTTTCGATCTAAAACGATGTATCCCGTTGTTTTGAGCCGGAATACAAATTTTTGCGCAGTTCTGGGAGAAAAAGTTTACACCTTTCTCTCGTTCTCTTCGACGACATGCAAAATCGATGCTCGTGAATCTTGCTAGTTTCGATCTAAAGTGATGTATCTCAATGATTTGAGCCGGAATACAAGTTTTCGCGCAGTTCTGAGAGAAAAAGTTTACACCTTTCTCTCGTCTACTCTTCGACGACTTGTAAAATCGATGCTCGTGAATCTTGATAGTTTCGATCTAAAACGATGTATCCCGTTGTTTTGAGCCGGAATACAAGTTTTCGCGCAGTTCTGAGAGAAAAAGTTCACACCTCTCTCTCGTCTACTCTTCGACGACTTGTAAAATCGATGCTCGTTAATCTTGCTAGTTTCGATCTAAAACGATGTATTCCGTTGTTTTGAGTCGGAATACAAGTTTTCGCGCAGTTCTGAGAGAAAAATTTACACCTTTCTCTGGTCTACTCTTGGACGACTTGTAAAATCGATGCTCGTGAATCTTGCTAGTTTCGATCTAAAACAATGTATCCCGTTGTTTTGAGCCGGAATACAAGTTTTCGCGCAGTTCTGAGAGAAAACGTTTACACCTTTCTCTCGTCTACTCTTCGACGACTTGTAAAATCGATGCTCGTGAATCTTGATAGTTTCGCTCTAAAACAATGTATCCCGTTGTTTTGAGCCGGAATACAAGTTTTCGCGCAGTTCTGAGAGAAAAAGTTTACACCTATCTCTCGTCTACTCTTCGACGACTTGTAAAATCGATGCTCGTTAATTGTGCTAGTTTCGATCTAAAACGTTGTATCCCGTTGTTTTGAGCCAGAATACAAGTTTTCGCACAGTTCTGAGAGAAAAAGTTTACACCTTTCTCTCGTCTACTCTTCGTCGACTTGTAAAATCGATGCTCGTGAATCTTGCTAGTTTCGATCTAAAACGATGTATCCCGTTTGTTTTAGCCGGAATACAAGTTTTCGCGCTGTTCTGAGAGGAAAAATTTACACCTTTCTTTCGTCTACTCTTTGACGACTTGTAAAATTGATGCTCGTGAATTTTGCTAGTTTTGATCTAAAACGATGTAGCCAGTTGTTTTGAGCCGGAATACAAGTTTTCACACAGTTCTGAGAGAAAAAGTTTATACCTTTCTCTAGTCTACTCTTCGACGACTTGTAAAATCGATGCTCGTGAATCTTGCTAGTTTCGATCTAAAGCGATGTATCCCGTTGTTTAGAGCCGGAATACAAGTTTTCGCGCAGTTCTGAGAGAAAAAGTTAACACCTTTCTATCGTCTACTCTTCGACGACTTGTAAAATCGATGCTCGTGAATCTTGATAGTTTCGATCTAAAACGATGTATCCCGTTGTTTTGAGCCGGAATACAAGTTTTCGCGCAGTTCTGAGAGAAAAAGTTTACACCTTTCTCTCGTCTACTCTTCGACGACTTGTAAAATCGATGCTCGTGAATCTTGATAGTTTCGCTCTAAAACAATGTATCCCTTTGTTTTGAGCCCGAACACGAGTTTTCGCGCAGTTCTGAGAGAAAAAGTTTACACCTTTCTCTCGTATACTCTTCGACGACTTGTAAAATCGATGCTCGTTAATCGTGCTAGTTTCGATCTAAAACGATGTATCCCGTTGTTTTGAGCCGGAATACAAGTTTTCGCGCAGTTCTGAGAGAAAAAGTTTACACCTTTTTCTCGTCTACTCTTCGACGACTTGTAAAATCGATGCTCGTGAATCTTGCTAGTTTCGATCGAAAACGATGTATCCCGTTGTTTTGAGCCGGAATACAAGTTTTCGCGCAGTTCTGAAAGAAAAAGTTTACACCTTTCTCTCGTCTACTCTTCGACGACTTGTAAAATCCATGCTCGTGAATCTTGATAGAATCGCTCTAAAACGATGTATCCCCTTGTTTTGAGCCGGAATACAAGTTTTCGCGCAGTTCTGAGAGAAAAAGTTTACACCTTTCTCTCGTCTACTCTTCGACGACTTGCAAAATCGATGCTCGTGAATCTTGATAGTTTCGATCTAAAACGATGTATCCCGTTGTTTTGAGCCGGATTACAAGTTTTCGAGAAGTTCTGTAAGAAAAAGTTTACACCTTTCTCGCGGCTACTCTTCGACGAACTGTAAAATCGATGCTCGTGAATGTTGCTAGTTTCAATCTAAAACGATGTATCCCGTTTGTTTTAGCCGGAATACAAGTTTTCGCGCTGTTCTGAGAGGAAAAATTTACACCTTTCTTTCGTCTACTCTTTGACGACTTGTAAAATTGATGCTCGTGAATTTTGCTAGTTTTGATCTAAAACGATGTAGCCAGTTGTTTTGAGCCGGAATACAAGTTTTCACACAGTTCTGAGAGAAAAAGTTTATACCTTTCTCTAGTCTACTCTTCGACGACTTGTAAAATCGATGCTCGTGAATCTTGCTAGTTTCGATCTAAAGCGATGTATCCCGTTGTTTAGAGCCGGAATACAAGTTTTCGCGCAGTTCTGAGAGAAAAAGTTAACACCTTTCTATCGTCTACTCTTCGACGACTTGTAAAATCGATGCTCGTGAATCTTGATAGTTTCGATCTAAAACGATGTATCCCGTTGTTTTGCGCCGGAATACAAGTTTTTGCGCAGTTCTGAGAGAAAAAGTTTACACCTTTCTCTCGTCTACTCTTCGACGACTTGTAAAATCGATGCTCGTTAATCGTGCTAGTTTCGATCTAAAACGATGTATCCCGTTGTTTTGGGCCAGAATACAAGTTTTCGCGCAGTTCTGAGAGAAAAAGTTTACACGTTTCTCTCGTCTACTCTTCGACGACTTGTAAAATCGATGCTCGTGAATCTTGATAGTTTCGATCTAAAACGATGTATCCCGTTGTTTTGAGCCGGAATACAAGTTTTCGCGCAGTTCTGAGAGAAAAAGTTTACACCTCTCTCTCGTCTACTCTTCGACGACTTGTAAAATCGATGCTCGTTAATCTTGCTAGTTTCGATCTAAAACGATGTATTCCGTTGTTTTGAGTCGGAATACAAGTTTTCGCGCAGTTCTGAGAGAAAAATTTACACCTTTCTCTGGTCTACTCTGGGACGACTTGTAAAATCGATGCTCGTGAATCTTGCTAGTTTCGATCTAAAACGATGTATCCCGTTGTTTTGAGCCGGAATACAATTTTTCGCGCAGTTCTGAGAGAAAAATTTACACCTTTCTCTCGTCTACTCTTCGACGACTTGTTAAATTGATGCTCGTGAATTTTGCTACTTTCGATCTAAAACAATGTATCCCGTTGTTTTTAGCCGGAATACAAGTTTTCGCGCAGTTCTGAGAGAAAAAGTTTACACCTTTCTCTCGTCTATTCTGCGACGACTTGTAAAATCGATGCTCGTGAATCTTGCTAGTTTCGATCTAAAACGATGTATCCCGTTGTTTTGAGCCGGAATACAAGTTTTCGCGCAGTTCTGAGAGAAAACGTTTACACCTTTCTCTCGTCTACTCTTCGACGACTTGTAAAATCGATGCTCGTGAATCTTGATAGTTTCGCTCTAAAACAATGTATCCCGTTGTTTTGAGCCGGAATACAAGTTTTCGCGCAGTTCTGAGAGAAAAAGTTTACACCTATCTCTCGTCTACTCTTCGACGACTTGTAAAATCGATGCTCGTTAATTGTGCTAGTTTCGATCTAAAACGATGTATCCCGTTGTTTTGAGCCAGAATACAAGTTTTCGCACAGTTCTGAGAGAAAAAGTTTACACCTTTCTCTCGTCTACTCTTCGTCGACTTGTAAAATCGATGCTCGTGAATCTTGCTAGTTTCGATCTAAAACGATGTATCCCGTTTGTTTTAGCCGGAATACAAGTTTTCGCGCTGTTCTGAGAGGAAAAATTTACACCTTTCTTTCGTCTACTCTTTGACGACTTGTAAAATTGATGCTCGTGAATTTTGCTAGTTTTGATCTAAAACGATGTAGCCAGTTGTTTTGAGCCGGAATACAAGTTTTCACACAGTTCTGAGAGAAAAAGTTTATACCTTTCTCTAGTCTACTCTTCGACGACTTGTAAAATCGATGCTCGTGAATCTTGCTAGTTTCGATCTAAAGCGATGTATCCCGTTGTTTAGAGCCGGAATACAAGTTTTCGCGCAGTTCTGAGAGAAAAAGTTTACACCTTTTTCTCGTCTACTCTTCGACGACTTGTAAAATCGATGCTCGTGAATCTTGCTAGTTTCGATCTAAAACGATGTATCCCGTTGTTTTGAGCCGGAATACAAGTTTTCGCGCAGTTCTGAAAGAAAAAGTTTACACCTTTCTCTCGTCTACTCTTCGACGACTTGTAAAATCGATGCTCGTGAATCTTGATAGAATCGCTCTAAAACGATGTATCCCGTTGTTTTGAGCCAGAATACAAGTTTTCGCGCAGTTCTGAGAGAAAAAGTTTACACCTTTCTCTCGTCTACTCTTCGACGACTTGCAAAATCGATGCTCGTGAATCTTGATAGTTTCGATCTAAAACGATGTATCCCGTTGTTTTGAGCCGGATTACAAGTTTTCGAGAAGTTCTGTAAGAAAAAGTTTACACCTTTCTCGCGGCTACTCTTCGACGAACTGTAAAATCGATGCTCGTGAATGTTGCTAGTTTCAATCTAAAACGATGTATCCCGTTTGTTTTAGCCGGAATACAAGTTTTCGCGCTGTTCTGAGAGGAAAAATTTACACCTTTCTTTCGTCTACTCTTTGACGACTTGTAAAATTGATGCTCGTGAATTTTGCTAGTTTTGATCTAAAACGATGTAGCCAGTTGTTTTGAGCCGGAATACAAGTTTTCACACAGTTCTGAGAGAAAAAGTTTACACCTTTCTCTCGTCTACTCTTCGACGACTTGTAAAATCGATGCTCGTTAAACTTGCTAGTTTCGATCTAAAACGATGTATTCCGTTGGTTTGAGCCGGAATACAAGTTTTCGCGCAGTTCTGAGAGAAAAATTTACACCTTTCTCTCGTCTACTCTGCGACGACTTATAAAATCGATGCTCGTGAATCTTGCTAGTTTCAATCTAAAACGATGTATCCCGTTGTTTTGAGCCGGAATACAAGTTTTCGCGCAGTTCTGAGAGAAAAAGTTTACACCTATCTCTCGTCTACTCTTCGACGACTTGTAAAATCGATGCTCGTTAATTGTGCTAGTTTCGATCTAAAACGATGTATCCCGTTGTTTTGAGCCGGCATACAAGTTTTCGCGCAGTTCTGAGAGAAAAAGTTTACACCTTTCTCTCGTCTACTCTTCGTCGACTTGTAAAATGATGCTCGTTAATCTTGGTAGTTTCGATCTAAAACGATGTGTCCCGTTGTTTTGAGCCGGAATACAAATTTTTGCGCAGTTCTGGGAGAAAAAGTTTACACCTTTCTCTCGTTCTCTTCGACGACATGCAAAATCGATGCTCGTGAATCTTGCTAGTTTCGATCTAAAGCGATGTATCTCAATG
The DNA here is from genome assembly GCF_052857255.1 of Amblyomma americanum. NCBI lineage: Eukaryota > Metazoa > Arthropoda > Arachnida > Ixodida > Ixodidae > Amblyomma > Amblyomma americanum. Next base: position 55,482 of record NW_027526589.1, on the reverse strand, counting down.
ATTTGAGCCGGAATACAAGTTTTCGCGCAGTTCTGAGAGAAAAAGTTTACACCTTTCTCTCGTCTACTCTTCGACGACTTGTAAAATCGATGCTCGTGAATCTTGATAGTTTCGATCTAAAACGATGTATCCCGTTGTTTTGAGCCGGAATACAAGTTTTCGCGCAGTTCTGAGAGAAAAAGTTTACACCTCTCTCTCGTCTACTCTTCGACGAGTTGTAAAATCGATGCTCGTTAATCTTGCTAGTTTCGATCTAAAACGATGTATTCCGTTGTTTTGAGTCGGAATACAAGTTTTCGCGCAGTTCTGAGAGAAAAATTTACACCTTTCTCTGGTCTACTCTGCGACGACTTGTAAAATCGATGCTCGTGAATCTTGCTAGTTTCGATCTAAAACGATGTATCCCGTTGTTTTGAGCCGGAATACAATTTTTCGCGCAGTTCTGAGAGAAAAAGTTAACACCTTTCTATCGTCTACTCTTCGACGACTTGTAAAATCGATGCTCGTGAATCTTGATAGTTTCGATCTAAAACGATGTATCCCGTTGTTTTGAGCCGGAATACAAGTTTTTGCGCAGTACTGAGAGAAAAAGTTTACACCTTTCTCTCGTCTACTCTTCGACGACTTGTAAAATCGATGCTCGTGAATCTTGCTAGTTTCGATCTAAAACGATGTATCCCGTTGTTTTGAGCCGGAATACAAATTTTTGCGCAGTTCTGAGAGAAAAAGTTTACACCTTTCTCTCGTCTACTCTTCGTCGACTTGTAAAATCAATGCTCGTTAATCTTGCTAGTTTCGATCTAAAACGATGTATCCCGTTGTTTTCAGCCGGAATACAAGTCTTCGCGCAGTTCTGAGAGAAAAAGTTTTCACATTTCTCTCGTCTACTCTTCGACGACTTGTAAAATTGATGCTCGTGAATCTTGCTAGTTTCGATCTAAAACGATGTATCCCGGTTTCGAGCCGGAATACAAATTTTTGCGCAGTTCTGAGAGAAAAAGTTTACACCTTTCTCTCGTTCTCTTCGACGACATGTAAAATCGATGCTCGTGAATCTTGCTAGTTTCGATCTAAAACGATGTATCCCGTTGTTTTTAGCCGGAATACAAGTTTTCGAGCAGTTCTGAGAGAAAAAGTTTACACCTTTCTCTCGTCTACTCTTCGACGACTTGTAAAATCGATGCTCGTGAATGTTGATAGTTTCGCTCTAAAACAATGTATCCCGTTGTTTTGAGCCGGAATAAAAGTTTTCGCGCAGTTCTGAGAGAAAAAGTTTACACCTATCTCTCGTCTACTCTTCGACGACTTGTAAAATCGATGCTCGTTAATTGTGCTAGTTTCGATCTAAAACGATGTATCCCGTTGTTTTGAGCCGGCATACAAGTTTTCGCGCAGTTCTGAGAGAAAAAGTTTACACCTTTCTCTCGTCTACTCTTCGTCGACTTGTAAAATGATGCTCGTTAATCTTGGTAGTTTCGATCTAAAACGATGTGTCCCGTTGTTTTGAGCCGGAATACAAATTTTTGCGCAGTTCTGGGAGAAAAAGTTTACACCTTTCTCTCGTATACTCTTCGACGACTTGTAAAATCGATGCTCGTGAATCTTGCTAGTTTCGATCTAAAACGATGTATCCCGTTGTTTTGAGCCGGAATACAAGTTTTCGCGCAGTTCTGAGAGAAAAATTTACACCTTTCTCTCGTCTACTCTGCGACGACTTATAAAATCGATGCTCGTGAATCTTGCTAGTTTCAATCTAAAACGATGTATCCCGTTGTTTTGAGCCGGAATACAAGTTTTCGCGCAGTTCTGAGAGAAAAAGTTTACACCTATCTCTCGTCTACTCTTCGACGACTTGTAAAATCGATGCTCGTTAATTGTGCTAGTTTCGATCTAAAACGATGTATCCCGTTGTTTTGAGCCGGCATACAAGTTTTCGCGCAGTTCTGAGAGAAAAAGTTTACACCTTTCTCTCGTCTACTCTTCGTCGACTTGTAAAATGATGCTCGTTAATCTTGGTAGTTTCGATCTAAAACGATGTGTCCCGTTGTTTTGAGCCGGAATACAAATTTTTGCGCAGTTCTGGGAGAAAAAGTTTACACCTTTCTCTCGTTCTCTTCGACGACATGCAAAATCGATGCTCGTGAATCTTGCTAGTTTCGATCTAAAGCGATGTATCTCAATGATTTGAGCCGGAATACAAGTTTTCGCGCAGTTCTGAGAGAAAAAGTTTACACCTTTCTCTCGTCTACTCTTCGACGACTTGTAAAATCGATGCTCGTGAATCTTGATAGTTTCGATCTAAAACGATGTATCCCGTTGTTTTGAGCCGGAATACAAGTTTTCGCGCAGTTCTGAGAGAAAAAGTTTACACCTCTCTCTCGTCTACTCTTCGACGAGTTGTAAAATCGATGCTCGTTAATCTTGCTAGTTTCGATCTAAAACGATGTATTCAGTTGTTTTGAGTCGGAATACAAGTTTTCGCGCAGTTCTGAGAGAAAAATTTACACCTTTCTCTGGTCTACTCTGCGACGACTTGTAAAATCGATGCTCGTGAATCTTGCTAGTTTCGATCTAAAACGATGTATCCCGTTGTTTTGAGCCGGAATACAATTTTTCGCGCAGTTCTGAGAGAAAAAGTTAACACCTTTCTATCGTCTACTCTTCGACGACTTGTAAAATCGATGCTCGTGAATCTTGATAGTTTCGATCTAAAACGATGTATCCCGTTGTTTTGAGCCGGAATACAAGTTTTTGCGCAGTACTGAGAGAAAAAGTTTACACCTTTCTCTCGTCTACTCTTCGACGACTTGTAAAATCGATGCTCGTGAATCTTGCTAGTTTCGATCTAAAACGATGTATCCCGTTGTTTTGAGCCGGAATACAAATTTTTGCGCAGTTCTGAGAGAAAAAGTTTACACCTTTCTCTCGTCTACTCTTCGTCGACTTGTAAAATCAATGCTCGTTAATCTTGCTAGTTTCGATCTAAAACGATGTATCCCGTTGTTTTCAGCCGGAATACAAGTCTTCGCGCAGTTCTGAGAGAAAAAGTTTTCACATTTCTCTCGTCTACTCTTCGACGACTTGTAAAATTGATGCTCGTGAATCTTGCTAGTTTCGATCTAAAACGATGTATCCCGTTGTTCGAGCCGGAATACAAATTTTTGCGCAGTTCTGAGAGAAAAAGTTTACACCTTTCTCTCGTTCTCTTCGACGACATGTAAAATCGATGCTCGTGAATCTTGCTAGTTTCGATCTAAAACGATGTATCCCGTTGTTTTTAGCCGGAATACAAGTTTTCGAGCAGTTCTGAGAGAAAAAGTTTACACCTTTCTCTCGTCTACTCTTCGACGACTTGTAAAATCGATGCTCGTGAATGTTGATAGTTTCGCTCTAAAACAATGTATCCCGTTGTTTTGAGCCGGAATAAAAGTTTTCGCGCAGTTCTGAGAGAAAAAGTTTACACCTATCTCTCGTCTACTCTTCGACGACTTGTAAAATCGATGCTCGTTAATTGTGCTAGTTTCGATCTAAAACGATGTATCCCGTTGTTTTGAGCCGGCATACAAGTTTTCGCGCAGTTCTGAGAGAAAAAGTTTACACCTTTCTCTCGTCTACTCTTCGTCGACTTGTAAAATGATGCTCGTTAATCTTGGTAGTTTCGATCTAAAACGATGTGTCCCGTTGTTTTGAGCCGGAATACAAATTTTTGCGCAGTTCTGGGAGAAAAAGTTTACACCTTTCTCTCGTATACTCTTCGACGACTTGTAAAATCGATGCTCGTGAATCTTGCTAGTTTCGATCTAAAACGATGTATCCCGTTGTTTTGAGCCGGAATACAAGTTTTCGCGCAGTTCTGAAAGAAAAAGTTTACACCTTTCTCTCGTCTACTCTTCGACGACTTGTAAAATCGATGCTCGTGAATCTTGATAGAATCGCTCTAAAACGATGTATCCCGTTGTTTTGAGCCGGATTACAAGTTTTCGAGAAGTTCTGTAAGAAAAAGTTTACACCTTTCTCGCGGCTACTCTTCGACGAACTGTAAAATCGATGCTCGTGAATGTTGCTAGTTTCAATCTAAAACGATGTATCCCGTTTGTTTTAGCCGGAATACAAGTTTTCGCGCTGTTCTGAGAGGAAAAATTTACACCTTTCTTTCGTCTACTCTTTGACGACTTGTAAAATTGATGCTCGTGAATTTTGCTAGTTTTGATCTAAAACGATGTAGCCAGTTGTTTTGAGCCGGAATACAAGTTTTCACACAGTTCTGAGAGAAAAAGTTTATACCTTTCTCTAGTCTACTCTTCGACGACTTGTAAAATCGATGCTCGTGAATCTTGCTAGTTTCGATCTAAAGCGATGTATCCCGTTGTTTAGAGCCGGAATACAAGTTTTCGCGCAGTTCTGAGAGAAAAAGTTAACACCTTTCTATCGTCTACTCTTCGACGACTTGTAAAATCGATGCTCGTGAATCTTGATAGTTTCGATCTAAAACGATGTATCCCGTTGTTTTGAGCCGGAATACAAGTTTTTGCACAGTTCTGAGAGAAAAAGTTTACACCTTTCTCTCGTCTACTCTTCGACGACTTGTAAAATCGATGCTCGATAAACTTGCTAGTTTCGATCTAAAACGATGTATTCCGTTGGTTTGAGCCGGAATACAAGTTTTCGCGCAGTTCTGAGAGAAAAATTTACACCTTTCTCTCGTCTACTCTGCGACGACTTATAAAATCGATGCTCGTGAATCTTGCTAGTTTCAATCTAAAACGATGTATCCCGTTGTTTTGAGCCGGAATACAAGTTTTCGCGCAGTTCTGAGAGAAAAAGTTTACACCTATCTCTCGTCTACTCTTCGACGACTTGTAAAATCGATGCTCGTTAATTGTGCTAGTTTCGATCTAAAACGATGTATCCCGTTGTTTTGAGCCGGCATACAAGTTTTCGCGCAGTTCTGAGAGAAAAAGTTTACACCTTTCTCTCGTCTACTCTTCGTCGACTTGTAAAATGATGCTCGTTAATCTTGGTAGTTTCGATCTAAAACGATGTGTCCCGTTGTTTTGAGCCGGAATACAAATTTTTGCGCAGTTCTGGGAGAAAAAGTTTACACCTTTCTCTCGTTCTCTTCGACGACATGCAAAATCGATGCTCGTGAATCTTGCTAGTTTCGATCTAAAGCGATGTATCTCAATGATTTGAGCCGGAATACAAGTTTTCGCGCAGTTCTGAGAGAAAAAGTTTACACCTTTCTCTCGTCTACTCTTCGACGACTTGTAAAATCGATGCTCGTGAATCTTGATAGTTTCGATCTAAAACGATGTATCCCGTTGTTTTGAGCCGGAATACAAGTTTTCGCGCAGTTCTGAGAGAAAAAGTTTACACCTCTCTCTCGTCTACTCTTCGACGACTTGTAAAATCGATGCTCGTTAATCTTGCTAGTTTCGATCTAAAACGATGTATTCCGTTGTTTTGAGTCGGAATACAAGTTTTCGCGCAGTTCTGAGAGAAAAATTTACACCTTTCTCTGGTCTACTCTGCGACGACTTGTAAAATCGATGCTCGTGAATCTTGCTAGTTTCGATCTAAAACGATGTATCCCGTTGTTTTGAGCCGGAATACAATTTTTTGCGCAGTTCTGAGAGAAAAAGTTAACACCTTTCTATCGTCTACTCTTCGACGACTTGTAAAATCGATGCTCGTGAATCTTGATAGTTTCGATCTAAAACGATGTATCCCGTTGTTTTGAGCCGGAATACAAGTTTTTACGCAGTTCTGAGAGAAAAAGTTTACACCTTTCTCTCGTCTACTCTTCGACGACTTGTAAAATCGATGCTCGTTAAACTTGCTAGTTTCGATCTAAAACGATGTATTCCGTTGGTTTGAGCCGGAATACAAGTTTTCGCGCAGTTCTGAGAGAAAAATTTACACCTTTCTCTCGTCTACTCTGCGACGACTTATAAAATCGATGCTCGTGAATCTTGCTAGTTTCAATCTAAAACGATGTAGCCAGTTGTTTTGAGCCGGAATACAAGTTTTCACACAGTTCTGAGAGAAAAAGTTTATACCTTTCTCTAGTCTACTCTTCGACGACTTGTAAAATAGATGCTCGTGAATCTTGCTAGTTTCGATCTAAAGCGATGTATCCCGTTGTTTAGAGCCGGAATACAAGTTTTCGCGCAGTTCTGAGAGAAAAAGTTAACACCTTTCTATCGTCTACTCTTCGACGACTTGTAAAATCGATGCTCGTGAATCTTGATAGTTTCGATCTAAAACGATGTATCCCGTTGTTTTGAGCCGGAATACAAGTTTTTGTGCAGTTCTGAGAGAAAAAGTTTACACCTTTCTCTCGTCTACTCTTCGACGACTTGTAAAATCGATGCTCGTTAAACTTGCTAGTTTCGATCTAAAACGATGTATTTCGTTGGTTTGAGCCGGAATACAAGTTTTCGCGCAGTTCTGAGAGAAAAATTTACACCTTTCTCTCGTCTACTCTGCGACGACTTATAAAATCGATGCTCGTGAATCTTGCTAGTTTCAATCTAAAACGATGTATCCCGTTGTTTTGAGCCGGAATACAAGTTTTCGCGCAGTTCCGAGAGAAAAAGTTTACACCTATCTCTCGTCTACTCTTCGACGACTTGTAAAATCGATGCTCGTTAATTGTGCTAGTTTCGATCTAAAACGATGTATCCCGTTGTTTTGAGCCGGCATACAAGTTTTCGCGCAGTTCTGAGAGAAAAAGTTTACACCTTTCTCTCGTCTACTCTTCGTCGACTTGTAAAATGATGCTCGTTAATCTTGGTAGTTTCGATCTAAAACGATGTGTCCCGTTGTTTTGAGCCGGAATACAAATTTTTGCGCAGTTCTGGGAGAAAAAGTTTACACCTTTCTCTCGTTCTCTTCGACGACATGCAAAATCGATGCTCGTGAATCTTGATAGTTTCGATCTAAAACGATGTATCCCGTTGTTTTGAGCCGGAATACAAGTTTTCGCGCAGTTCTGAGAGAAAAAGTTTACACCTCTCTCTCGTCTACTCTTCGACGACTTGTAAAATCGATGCTCGTTAATCTTGCTAGTTTCGATCTAAAACGATGTATTCCGTTGTTTTGAGTCGGAATACTAGTTTTCGCGCAGTTCTGAGAGAAAAATTTACACCTTTCTCTGGTCTACTCTGCGACGACTTGTAAAATCGATGCTCGTGAATCTTGCTAGTTTCGATCTAAAACGATGTATCCCGTTGTTTTGAGCCGGAATACAATTTTTCGCGCAGTTCTGAGAGAAAAATTTACACCTTTCTCTCGTCTACTCTTCGACGACTTGTTAAATTGATGCTCGTGAATTTTGCTACTTTCGATCTAAAACGATGTATCCCGTTGTTTTGAGCCGGAATACAAGTTTTCGCGCAGTTCTGAGAGAAAAAGTTTACACCTTTCTCTCGTCTACTCTGCGACGACTTGTAAAATCGATGCTCGTGAATCTTGCTAGTTTCGATCTAAAACGATGTATCCCGTTGTTTTGAGCCGGAATACAAGTTTTCGCGCAGTTCTGAGAGAAAACGTTTACACCTTTCTCTCGTCTACTCTTCGACGACTTGTAAAATCGATGCTCGTGAATCTTGCTAGTTTCGATCTAAAACGATGTATCCCGTTGTTTTGAGCCGGAATACAAATTTTTGCGCAGTTCTGTGAGAAAAATTTTACACCTTTCTCTCGTTCTCTTCGACGACATGTAAAATCGATGCTCGTGAATCTTGCTAGTTTCAATCTAAAACGATGTATCTCAAAGATTTGAGCCGGAATACAAGTTTTCGCGCAGTTCTGAGAGAAAAAGTTTACACCTTTCTCTCGTCTACTCTTCGACGACTTGTAAAATCGATGCTCGTGAATCTTGATAGTTTCGATCTAAAACGATGTATCCCGTTGTTTTGAGCCGGAATACAAGTTTTCGCGCAGTTCTGAGAGAAAAAGTTTACACCTCTCTCTCGTCTACTCTTCGACGACTTGTAAAATCGATGCTCGTTAATTGTGCTAGTTTCGATCTAAAACGATGTATCCCGTTGTTTTGAGCCAGAATACAAGTTTTCGCACAGTTCTGAGAGAAAAAGTTTACACCTATCTCTCGTCTACTCTTCGACGACTTGTAAAATCGATGCTCGTTAATTGTGCTAGTTTCGATCTAAAACGATGTATCCCGTTGTTTTGAGCCGGCATACAAGTTTTCGCGCAGTTCTGAGAGAAAAAGTTTACACCTTTCTCTCGTCTACTCTTCGTCGACTTGTAAAATGATGCTCGTTAATCTTGGTAGTTTCGATCTAAAACGATGTATCCCGTTGTTTTGAGCCGGAATACAAAATTTTTGCGCAATTCTGGGAGAAAAAGTTTACACCTTTCTCTCGTTCTCTTCGACGACATGCAAAATCGATGCTCGTGAATCTTGCTAGTTTCGATCTAAAGTGATGTATCTCAATGATTTGAGCCGGAATACAAGTTTTCGCGCAGTTCTGAGAGAAAAAGTTTACACCTTTCTCTCGTCTACTCTTCGACGACTTGTAAAATCGATGCTCGTGAATCTTGATAGTTTCGATCTAAAACGATGTATCCCGTTGTTTTGAGCCGGAATACAAGTTTTCGCGCAGTTCTGAGAGAAAAAGTTTACACCTCTCTCTCGTCTACTCTTCGACGACTTGTAAAATCGATGCTCGTTAATCTTGCTAGTTTCGATCTAAAACGATGTATTCCGTAGTTTTGAGTCGGAATACAAGTTTTCGCGCAGTTCTGAGAGAAACATTTACACCTTTCTCTGGTCTACTCTGGGACGACTTGTAAAATCGATGCTCGTGAATCTTGCTAGTTTCTATCTAAAACGATGTATCCCGTTGTTTTGAGCCGGAATACAATTTTTCGCGCAGTTCTGAGAGAAAAATTTACACCTTTCTCTCGTCTACTCTTCGACGACTTGTTAAATTGATGCTCGTGAATTTTGCTACTTTCGATCTAAAACGATGTATCCCGTTGTTTTGAGCCGGAATACAAGTTTTCGCGCTGTTCTGAGAGAAAAAGTTTACACCTTTCTCTCGTCTATTCTGCGACGACTTGTGAAATCGATGCTCGTGAATCTTGCTAGTTTCGATCTAAAACGATGTATCCCGTTGTTTTGAGCCGGAATACAAGTTTTCGCGCAGTTCTGAGAGAAAACGTTTACACCTTTATCTCGTCTACTCTTCGACGACTTGTAAAATAGATGCTCGTGAATCTTGCTAGTTTCGATCTAAAACGATGTATCCCGTTGTTTTGAGCCGGAATACGAGTTTTCGCGCAGTTCTGAGAGAAACAGTTTACACCTTTCTCTCGTCTATTCTGCGACGACTTGTAAAATCGATGCTCGTGAATCTTGCTAGTTTCGATCTAAAATGATGTATCTCAATGATTTGAGCCGGAATACAAGTTTTCGCGCAGTTCTGGGAGAAAACGTTTACACCTTTCTCTCGTTCTCTTCGACGACATGCAAAAATCGATGCTCGTGAATCTTGCTAGTTTCGATCTGAAGCGATGTATCTCAATGATTTGAGCCGGAATACGAGTTTTCGCGCAGTTCTGAGAGAAACAGTTTACACCTTTCTCTCGTCTACTCTTCGACGACTTGTAAAATCGATGCTCGTGAATCTTGCTAGTTTCGATCTAAAACGATGTATCCCGTTGTTTTGAGCCGGAATACAAATTTTTGCGCAGTTCTGTGAGAAAAAGTTTACACCTTTCTCTCGTTCTCTTCGACGACATGTAAAATCGATGCTCGTGAATCTTGCTAGTTTCAATCTAAAACGATGTATCTCAAAGATTTGAGCCGGAATACAAGTTTTCGCGCAGTTCTGAGAGAAAAAGTTTACACCTTTCTCTCGTCTACTCTTCGACGACTTGTAAAATCGATGCTCGTGAATCTTGATAGTTTCAATCTAAAACAATGTATTTCGTTGTTTTGAGCCAGAATACAAGTTTTCGCGCAGTTCTGAGAGAAAAATTTACACCTTTCTCTCGTCTACTCTGCGATGACTTGTAAAATCGATGCTCGTGAATCTTGCTAGTTTCGATCTAAAACGATGTATCCCGTTGTTTTGAGCCGGAATACAAGTTTTCGCGCAGTTCTGAGAGAAAAAGTTTACACCTTTCTCTCGTCTACTCTTCGACGACTTGTAAAATCGATGCTCGTGAATCTTGCTAGTTTCAATCTAAAACGATGTATCCCAGTGTTTTGAGCCGGAATACGAGTTTTCGCGCAGTTCTGAGAGAAAAAGTTTACACCTTTCTCTCGTCTACTCTTCGACGACTTGTAAAATCGATCCTCGTGAATCTTGATAGTTTCGCTCTAAAACAATGTATCCCGTTGTTTTGAGCCGAAATACAAGTTTTCGCGCAGTTCTGAGAGAAAAAGTTTACACCTATCTCTCGTCTACTCTTCGACGACTTGTAAAATCGATGCTCGTGAATCTTGCTAGTTTCGATCTAAAACGATGTATCCCGTTGTTTTGAGCCGGAATACAAATTTTTGCGCAGTTCTGGGAGAAAAAGTTTACACCTTTCTCTCGTTCTCTTCGACGACATGCAAAATCGATGCTCGTGAATCTTGCTAGTTTCGATCTAAAGCGATGTATCTCAATGATTTGAGCCGGAATACAAGTTTTCGCGCAGTTCTGAGAGAAAATGTTTACACCTTTCTCTCGTCTACTCTTCGTCGACTTGTAAAATCGATGCTCGTGAATCTTGCTAGTTTCGATCTAAAACGATGTATTCCGTTGTTTTGAGCCGGAATACAAATTTTTGCGCAGTTCTGTGAGAAAAAGTTTACACCTTTCTCTCGTTCTCTTTGACGACATGTAAAATCGATGCTCGTGAATCTTGCTAGTTTCAATCTAAAACGATGTATCTCAAAGATTTGAGCCGGAATACAAGTTTTCGCGCAGTTCTGAGAGAAAAAGTTTACACCTTTCTCTCGTCTACTCTTCGTCGACTTGTAAAATCGATGCTCGTTAATCTTGTTAGTTTCGATCTAAAACGATGTATCCCGTTGTTTTGAGCCGGAATACGAGTTTTCGCGCAGTTCTGAGAGAAACAGTTTACACCTTTCTCTCGTCTATTCTGCGACGACTTGTAAAATCGATGCTCGTGAATCTTGCTAGTTTCGATCTAAAATGATGTATCTCAATGATTTGAGCCGGAATACAAGTTTTCGCGCAGTTCTGAGAGAAAACGTTTACACCTTTCTCTCGTCTACTCTTCGACGACTTGTAAAATCGATGCTCGTGAATCTTGATAGTTTCGATCTAAAACAATGTATTTCGTTGTTTTGAGCCAGAATACAAGTTTTCGCGCAGTTCTGAGAGAAAAATTTACACCTTTCTCTCGTTCTCTTCGACGACATGTAAAATCGATGCTCGTGAATCTTGCTAGTTTCGATTTAAAACGATGTATCTCAAAGATTTGAGCCGGAATACAAGTTTTCGCGCAGTTCTGAGAGAAAAAGTTTACACCTTTCTCTCGTCTACTCTTCGACGACTTGTTAAATCGATGCTCGTTAATCTTGTTAGTTTCGATCTAAAACGATGTATCCCGTTGTTTTGAGGTGGAATACAAGTTTTCGCGCAGTTCTGAGAGAAAAAGTTTACACCTCTCTCTCGTCTACTCTTCGACGACTTGTAAAATCGATGCTCGTTAATTGTGCTAGTTTCGATCTAAAACGATGTATCCCGTTGTTTTGAGCCAGAATACAAGTTTTCGCACAGTTCTGAGAGAAAAAGTTTACACCTATCTCTCGTCTACTCTTCGACGACTTGTAAAATCGATGCTCGTTAATTGTGCTAGTTTCGATCTAAAACGATGTATCCCGTTGTTTTGAGCCGGCATACAAGTTTTCGCGCAGTTCTGAGAGAAAAAGTTTACACCTTTCTCTCGTCTACTCTTCGTCGACTTGTAAAATCGATGCTCGTGAATCTTGCTAGTTTCGATCTAAAACGATGTATCCCGTTGTTTTGAGCCGGAATACAAATTTTTGCGCAGTTCTGGGAGAAAAAGTTTACACCTTTCTCTCGTTCTCTTCGACGACATGCAAAATCGATGCTCGTGAATCTTGCTAGTTTCGATCTAAAGCGATGTATCTCAATGATTTGAGCCGGAATACAAGTTTTCGCGCAGTTCTGAGAGAAAATGTTTACACCTTTCTCTCGTCTACTCTTCGTCGACTTGTAAAATCGATGCTCGTGAATCTTGCTAGTTTCGATCTAAAACGATGTATTCCGTTGTTTTGAGCCGAATACAAATTTTTGCGCAGTTCTGTGAGAAAAAGTTTACACCTTTCTCTCGTTCTCTTTGACGACATGTAAAATCGATGCTCGTGAATCTTGCTAGTTTCAATCTAAAACGATGTATCTCAAAGATTTGAGCCGGAATACAAGTTTTCGCGCAGTTCTGAGAGAAAAAGTTTACACCTTTCTCTCGTCTACTCTTCGTCGACTTGTAAAATCGATGCTCGTTAATCTTGTTAGTTTCGATCTAAAACGATGTATCCCGTTGTTTTGAGCCGGAATACGAGTTTTCGCGCAGTTCTGAGAGAAACAGTTTACACCTTTCTCTCGTCTATTCTGCGACGACTTGTAAAATCGATGCTCGTGAATCTTGCTAGTTTCGATCTAAAATGATGTATCTCAATGATTTGAGCCGGAATACAAGTTTTCGCGCAGTTCTGAGAGAAAACGTTTACACCTTTCTCTCGTCTACTCTTCGACGACTTGTAAAATCGATGCTCGTGAATCTTGATAGTTTCGATCTAAAACAATGTATTTCGTTGTTTTGAGCCAGAATACAAGTTTTCGCGCAGTTCTGAGAGAAAAATTTACACCTTTCTCTCGTTCTCTTCGACGACATGTAAAATCGATGCTCGTGAATCTTGCTAGTTTCGATTTAAAACGATGTATCTCAAAGATTTGAGCCGGAATACAAGTTTTCGCGCAGTTCTGAGAGAAAAAGTTTACACCTTTCTCTCGTCTACTCTTCGACGACTTGTTAAATCGATGCTCGTTAATCTTGTTAGTTTCGATCTAAAACGATGTATCCCGTTGTTTTGAGGTGGAATACAAGTTTTCGCGCAGTTCTGAGAGAAAAAGTTTACACCTCTCTCTCGTCTACTCTTCGACGACTTGTAAAATCGATGCTCGTTAATTGTGCTAGTTTCGATCTAAAACGATGTATCCCGTTGTTTTGAGCCAGAATACAAGTTTTCGCACAGTTCTGAGAGAAAAAGTTTACACCTATCTCTCGTCTACTCTTCGACGACTTGTAAAATCGATGCTCGTTAATTGTGCTAGTTTCGATCTAAAACGATGTATCCCGTTGTTTTGAGCCGGCATACAAGTTTTCGCGCAGTTCTGAGAGAAAAAGTTTACACCTTTCTCTCGTCTACTCTTCGTCGACTTGTAAAATGATGCTCGTTAATCTTGGTAGTTTCGATCTAAAACGATGTATCCCGTTGTTTTGAGCCGGAATACAAATTTTTGCGCAGTTCTGGGAGAAAACGTTTACACCTTTCTCTCGTTCTCTTCGACGACATGCAAAATCGATGCTCGTGAATCTTGATAGTTTCGATCTAAAACGATGTATCCCGTTGTTTTGAGCCGGAATACAAGTTTTCGCGCAGTTCTGAGAGAAAAAGTTTGAAGTACTTGTATTTGGGCGTGTTGGTTCATATCTTTTCAGGTGGACACAGGGGCGCAACAAAAACACACGGACATAGAAGTAGACAGGGACGAGCGCTTACTATCAACAGGCTTTATTTGACGTAGACCGTTAATATACTTTCGCCTACCCAAGCGCCACTGTGCGAATCACAAGCACGTGGGTAACAGAAAACACCAAAAGAAATCGAAAAGAGGCGATTACAGAAATCTATCTAAGAAAACCGTTTCAGATCGGCGAAGCATTACAGACGAATCACTGATGCAGTTATCTCCTTTTTTTCTGATGTAATAGGCTTCCACCAGTTCCCGTTCAATCTGATCGCGGCTTCTCAACAATACTCTACAGTCCGATAATCGGGGAAAACAGGCGACCTTAGTCTTCTTAGTGCATTCTTGGCAATGGTCCGGGAGATGGGAGCCTGTCTTCTTTAAAGAATTTTTGTGCTCCAGAAGGCGCTGGTTGAGGCAGCGTCCAGTTTGCCCAACGTAAACCTTCCCGCAAGTGAGCGGGAACTCATACACAACTCCTTTTTTGCAGGTTACGTGGGGCTTACGGTGTTTTACGCCACACTCTTGCCGTTTTTCTTTTCTTCTTATGCGTGCGCACAGACCGGACAACTTTCGCGGAGCAGAAAAAACAACTTCTACTCCGTACTTCTTGGCCACCTTCTTGATGTTGTGGGAAGTTCTGTGTACGTATGGTACCACCTCCGGCCTTGAACACTTCGTTGGGTCTCTTTCGCGTTGCTCTGCTTGCTGCCCTTCAATTTTTTGACCAAGGACTGCGTCACAGCAAGAATGAGGGAATCAGGGAAGCCTGCCTTTTCCAGCCTTGAGACCTGTGACAAGAAGCCAGCGTACACAGCGTGGTGACAGGACTTTGTTAGTGCCGATGAAAGACAGTAAGCGCTCGTCCCTGTCTACTTCTATGTCCGTGTGTTTTTGTTGCGCCCCTGTGTCCACCTGAAAAGAAAAAGTTTACACCTCTCTCTCGTCTACTCTTCGACGACTTGTAAAATCGATGCTCGTTAATCTTGCTAGTTTCGATCTAAAACGATGTATTCCGTTGTTTTGAGTCGGAATACAAGTTTTCGCGCAGTTCTGAGAGAAAAATTTACACCTTTCTCTGGTCTACTCTGGGACGACTTGTAAAATCGATGCTCGTGAATCTTGCTAGTTTCGATCTAAAACGATGTATCCCGTTGTTTTGAGCCGGAATACAATTTTTCGCGCAGTTCTGAGAGAAAAATTTACACCTTTCTCTCGTCTACTCTTCGACGACTTGTTTAAATTGATGCTCGTGAATTTTGCTACTTTCGATCTAAAACGATGTATCCCGTTGTTTTGAGCCGGAATACAAGTTTTCGCGCTGTTCTGAGAGAAAAAGTTTACACCTTTCTCTCGTCTATTCTGCGACGACTTGTAAAATCGATGCTCGTGAATCTTGCTAGTTTCGATCTAAAACGATGTATCCCGTTGTTTTGAGCCGGAATACAAGTTTTCACGCAGTTCTGAGAGAAAACGTTTACACCTTTCTCTCGTCTACTCTTCGACGACTTGTAAAATCGATGCTCGTGAATCTTGATAGTTTCGCTCTAAAACAATGTATCCCGTTGTTTTGAGCCGGAATACAAGTTTTCGCGCAGTTCTGAGAGAAAAAGTTTACACCTATCTCTCGTCTACTCTTCGACGACTTGTAAAATCGATGCTCGTTAATTGTGCTAGTTTCGATCTAAAACGATGTATCCCGTTGTTTTGAGCCAGAATACAAGTTTTCGCACAGTTCTGAGAGAAAAAGTTTACACCTTTCTCTCGTCTACTCTTCGTCGACTTGTAAAATTGATGCTCGTTAATCTTGTTAGTTTCGATCTAAAACGACGTATCCCGTTGTTTTGAGCCGGAATACGAGTTTTCGCGCAGTTCTGAGAGAAACAGTTTACACCTTTCTCTCGTCTACTCTTCGACGACTTGTAAAATCGATGCTCGTGAATCTTGCTAGTTTCGATCTAAAACGATGTATCCCGTTGTTTTGAGTCGGAATACAAATTTTTGCGCAGTTCTGTGAGAAAAAGTTTACACCTTTCTCTCGTTCTCTTCGACGACATGTAAAATCGATGCTCGTGAATCTTGCTAGTTTCAATCTAAAACGATGTATCTCAAAGATTTGAGCCGGAATACAAGTTTTCGCGCAGTTCTGAGAGAAAAAGTTTACACCTTTCTCTCGTCTACTCTTCGACGACTTGTAAAATCGATGCTCGTGAATCTTGATAGTTTCGATCTAAAACAATGTATTTCGTTGTTTTGAGCCAGAATACAAGTTTTCGCGCAGTTCTGAGAGAAAAATTTACACCTTTCTCTCGTCTACTCTGCGATGACTTGTAAAATCGATGCTCGTGAATCTTGCTAGTTTTGATCTAAAACGATGTATCCCGTTGTTTTGAGCCGGAATACAAGTTTTCGCGCAGTTCTGAGAGAAAAAGTTTACACCTTTCTCTCGTCTACTCTTCGACGACTTGTAAAATCGATGCTCGTGAATCTTGCTAGTTTCAATCTAAAACGATGTATCCCAGTGTTTTGAGCCGGAATACGAGTTTTCGCGCAGTTCTGAGAGAAAAAGTTTACACCTTTCTCTCGTCTACTCTTCGACGACTTGTAAAATCGATCCTCGTGAATCTTGATAGTTTCGCTCTAAAACAATGTATCCCGTTGTTTTGAGCCGAAATACAAGTTTTCGCGCAGTTCTGAGAGAAAAAGTTTACACCTATCTCTCGTCTACTCTTCGACGACTTGTAAAATCGATGCTCGTGAATCTTGCTAGTTTCGATCTAAAACGATGTATCCCGTTGTTTTGAGCCGGAATACAAATTTTTGCGCAGTTCTGGGAGAAAAAGTTTACACCTTTCTCTCGTTCTCTTCGACGACATGCAAAATCGATGCTCGTGAATCTTGCTAGTTTCAATCTAAAACGATGTATCTCAAAGATTTGAGCCGGAATACAAGTTTTCGCGCAGTTCTGAGAGAAAAAGTTTACACCTTTCTCTCGTCTACTCTTCGTCGACTTGTAAAATCGATGCTCGTTAATCTTGTTAGTTTCGATCTAAAACGATGTATCCCGTTGTTTTGAGCCGGAATACGAGTTTTCGCGCAGTTCTGAGAGAAACAGTTTACACCTTTCTCTCGTCTATTCTGCGACGACTTGTAAAATCGATGCTCGTGAATCTTGCTAGTTTCGATCTAAAATGATGTATCTCAATGATTTGAGCCGGAATACAAGTTTTCGCGCAGTTCTGAGAGAAAAAGTTTACACCTTTCTCTCGTCTACTCTTCGACGACTTGTAAAATCGATGCTCGTGAATCTTGATAGTTTCGATCTAAAACAATGTATTTCGTTGTTTTGAGCCAGAATACAAGTTTTCGCGCAGTTCTGAGAGAAAAATTTACACCTTTCTCTCGTTCTCTTCGACGACATGTAAAATCGATGCTCGTGAATCTTGCTAGTTTCGATCTAAAACGATGTATCTCAAAGATTTGAGCCGGAATACAAGTTTTCGCGCAGTTCTGAGAGAAAAAGTTTACACCTTTCTCTCGTCTACTCTTCGACGACTTGTTAAATCGATGCTCGTTAATCTTGTTAGTTTCGATCTAAAACGATGTATCCCGTTGTTTTGAGCCGGAATACAAGTTTTCGCGCAGTTCTGAGAGAAAACGTTTACACCTTTCTCTCGTCTACTCTTCGACGACATGTAAAATCGATGCTCGTGAATCTTGATAGTTTCGCTCTAAAACAATGTATCCCGTTGTTTTGAGCCGGAATACAAGTTTTCGCGCAGTTCTGAGAGAAAAAGTTTACACCTATCTCTCGTCTACTCTTCGACGACTTGTAAAATCGATGCTCGTGAATCTTGCTAGTTTCAATCTAAAACGATGTATCTCAATGATTTGAGCCGGAATACAAGTTTTCGCGCAGTTCTGAGAGAAAAAGTTTACACCTTTCTCTCGTCTACTCTTCGACGACTTGTAAAATCGATGCTCGTGAATCTTGCTAGTTTCGATCTAAAACGATGTATCCCGTTGTTTTGAGCCGGAATACGAGTTTTCGCGCAGTTCTGAGAGAAACAGTTTACACCTTTCTCTCGTCTATTCTGCGACGACTTGTAAAATCGATGCTCGTGAATCTTGCTAGTTTCGATCTAAAATGATGTATCTCAATGATTTGAGCCGGAATACAAGTTTTCGCGCAGTTCTGGGAGAAAAAGTTTACACCTTTCTCTCGTTCTCTTCGACGACATGCAAAAATCGATGCTCGTGAATCTTGCTAGTTTCGATCTGAAGCGATGTATCTCAATGATTTGAGCCGGAATACAAGTTTTCGCGCAGTTCTGAGAGAAAAAGTTTACACCTTTCTCTCGTCTACTCTTCGTCGACTTGTAAAATCGATGCTCGTTAATTGTGCTAGTTTCGATCTAAAACGATGTATCTCAATGATTTGAGCCGGAATACAAGTTTTCGCGCAGTTCTGTGAGAAAAAGTTTACACCTTTCTCTCGTTCTCTTCGACGACATTAAAATCGATGCTCGTGAATCTTGCTAGTTTCGATCTAAAACGATGTATCTCAATGATTTGAGCCGGAATACATGTTTTCGCGCAGTTCTGAGAGAAAAAGTTTACACCTTTCTCTCGTCTACTCTTCGTCGACTTGTAAAATCGATGCTCGTTAATCTTGTTAGTTTCGATCTAAAACGATGTATCCCGTTGTTTTGAGCCGGAATACGAGTTTTCGCGCAGTTCTGAGAGAAACAGTTTACACCTTTCTCTCGTCTATTCTGCGACGACTTGTAAAATCGATGCTCGTGAATCTTGCTAGTTTCGATCTAAAATGATGTATCTCAATGATTTGAGCCGGAATACAAGTTTTCGCGCAGTTCTGAGAGAAAAAGTTTACACCTTTCTCTCGTCTACTCTTCGACGACTTGTTAAATCGATGCTCGTGAATTTTGCTACTTTCGATCTTAAACGATGTATCCCGTTGTTTTGAGCCGCAATACAAGTTTTTGCGCAGTTCTGAGAGAAAAAGTTTACACCTTTCTGTCGTTCTCTTCGACGACATGTAAAATCGATGTTCGTGAATCTTGCTAGTTTCGATCTAAAACGATGTATTCCGTTGTTTTGAGCCGGAATACAAATTTTTGCGCAGTTCTGTGAGAAAAAGTTTACACCTTTCTCTCGTCTACTCTTCGGCGACTTGTAAAATCGATGCTCGTGAATCTTGCTAGTTTCGATCTAAAACGATGTATCCCGTTGTTTTGAGCCGGAATACAAATTTTTGCGCAGTTCTGTGAGAAAAAGTTTACACCTTTCTCTCGTTCTCTTCGACGACATGTAAAATCGATGCTCGTGAATCTTGCTAGTTTCGATCTAAAACGATGTATCCCGTTGTTTTGAGGTGGAATACAAGTTTTCGCGCAGTTCTGAGAGAAAAAGTTTACACCTCTCTCACGTCTACTCTTCGACGACTTGTAAAATCGATGCTCGTTAATTGTGCTAGTTTCGATCTAAAACAATGTATCCCGTTGTTTTGAGCCAGAATACAAGTTTTCGCACAGTTCTGAGAGAAAAAGTTTACACCTATCTCTCGTCTACTCTTCGACGACTTGTAAAATCGATGCTCGTTAATTGTGCTAGTTTCGATCTAAAACGATGTATCCCGTTGTTTTGAGCCGGCATACAAGTTTTCGCGCAGTTCTGAGAGAAAAAGTTTACACCTTTCTCTCGTCTACTCTTCGTCGACTTGTAAAATGATGCTCGTTAATCTTGGTAGTTTCGATCTAAAACGATGTATCCCGTTGTTTTGAGCCGGAATACAAATTTTTGCGCAGTTCTGGGAGAAAAAGTTTACACCTTTCTCTCGTTCTCTTCGACGACATGCAAAATCGATGCTCGTGAATCTTGATAGTTTCGATCTAAAACGATGTATCCCGTTGTTTTGAGCCGGAATACAAGTTTTCGCGCAGTTCTGAGAGAAAAAGTTTGAAGTACTTGTATTTGGGCGTGTTGGTTCATATCTTTTCAGGTGGACACAGGGGCGCAACAAAAACACACGGACATAGAAGTAGACAGGGACGAGCGCTTACTATCAACAGGCTTTATTTGACGTAGACCGTTAATATACTTTCGCCTACCCAAGCGCCACTGTGCGAATCACAAGCACGTGGGTAACAGAAAACACCAAAAGAAATCGAAAAGAGGCGATTACAGAAATCTATCTAAGAAAACCGTTTCAGATCGGCGAAGCATTACAGACGAATCACTGATGCAGTTATCTCCTTTTTTTCTGATGTAATAGGCTTCCACCAGTTCCCGTTCAATCTGATCGCGGCTTCTCAACAATACTCTACAGTCCGATAATCGGGGAAAACAGGCGACCTTAGTCTTCTTAGTGCATTCTTGGCAATGGTCCGGGAGATGGGAGCCTGTCTTCTTTAAAGAATTTTTGTGCTCCAGAAGGCGCTGGTTGAGGCAGCGTCCAGTTTGCCCAACGTAAACCTTCCCGCAAGTGAGCGGGAACTCATACACAACTCCTTTTTTGCAGGTTACGTGGGGCTTACGGTGTTTTACGCCACACTCTTGCCGTTTTTCTTTTCTTCTTATGCGTGCGCACAGACCGGACAACTTTCGCGGAGCAGAAAAAACAACTTCTACTCCGTACTTCTTGGCCACCTTCTTGATGTTGTGGGAAGTTCTGTGTACGTATGGTACCACCTCCGGCCTTGAACACTTCGTTGGGTCTTTCGCGTTGCTCTGCTTGCTGCCCTTCAATTTTTTGACCAAGGACTGCGTCACAGCAAGAATGAGGAAATCAGGGAAGCCTGCCTTTTCCAGCCTTGAGACCTGTGACAAGAAGCCAGCGTACACAGCGTGGTGACAGGACTTTGTTAGTGCCGATGAAAGACAGTAAGCGCTCGTCCCTGTCTACTTCTATGTCCGTGTGTTTTTGTTGCGCCCCTGTGTCCACCTGAAAAGAAAAAGTTTACACCTCTCTCTCGTCTACTCTTCGACGACTTGTAAAATCGATGCTCGTTAATCTTGCTAGTTTCGATCTAAAACGATGTATTCCGTTGTTTTGAGTCGGAATACAAGTTTTCGCGCAGTTCTGAGAGAAAAATTTACACCTTTCTCTGGTCTACTCTGGGACGACTTGTAAAATCGATGCTCGTGAATCTTGCTAGTTTCGATCTAAAACGATGTATCCCGTTGTTTTGAGCCGGAATACAATTTTTCGCGCAGTTCTGAGAGAAAAATTTACACCTTTCTCTGGTCTACTCTGGGACGACTTGTAAAATCGATGCTCGTGAATCTTGCTAGTTTCGATCTAAAACGATGTATCCCGTTGTTTTGAGCCGGAATACAATTTTTCGCGCAGTTCTGAGAGAAAAAGTTTACACCTTTCTCTCGTCTATTCTGCGACGACTTGTAAAATCGATGCTCGTGAATCTTGCTAGTTTCGATCTAAAACGATGTATCCCGTTGTTTTGAGCCGGAATACAAGTTTTCGCGCAGTTCTGAGAGAAAACGTTTACACCTTTCTCTCGTCTACTCTTCGACGACTTGTAAAATCGATGCTCGTGAATCTTGATAGTTTCGCTCTAAAACAATGTATCCCGTTGTTTTGAGCCGGAATACAAGTTTTCGCGCAGTTCTGAGAGAAAAAGTTTACACCTATCTCTCGTCTACTCTTCGACGACTTGTAAAATCGATGCTCGTTAATTGTGCTAGTTTCGATCTAAAACGATGTATCCCGTTGTTTTGAGCCAGAATACAAGTTTTCGCACAGTTCTGAGAGAAAAAGTTTACACCTTTCTCTCGTCTACTCTTCGTCGACTTGTAAAATTGATGCTCGTTAATCTTGTTAGTTTCGATCTAAAACGACGTATCCCGTTGTTTTGAGCCGGAATACGAGTTTTCGCGCAGTTCTGAGAGAAACAGTTTACACCTTTCTCTCGTCTACTCTTCGACGACTTGTAAAATCGATGCTCGTGAATCTTGCTAGTTTCGATCTAAAACGATGTATCCCGTTGTTTTGAGTCGGAATACAAATTTTTGCGCAGTTCTGTGAGAAAAAGTTTACACCTTTCTCTCGTTCTCTTCGACGACATGTAAAATCGATGCTCGTGAATCTTGCTAGTTTCAATCTAAAACGATGTATCTCAAAGATTTGAGCCGGAATACAAGTTTTCGCGCAGTTCTGAGAGAAAAAGTTTACACCTTTCTCTCGTCTACTCTTCGACGACTTGTAAAATCGATGCTCGTGAATCTTGATAGTTTCGATCTAAAACAATGTATTTCGTTGTTTTGAGCCAGAATACAAGTTTTCGCGCAGTTCTGAGAGAAAAATTTACACCTTTCTCTCGTCTACTCTGCGATGACTTGTAAAATCGATGCTCGTGAATCTTGCTAGTTTCGATCTAAAACGATGTATCCCGTTGTTTTGAGCCGGAATACAAGTTTTCGCGCAGTTCTGAGAGAAAAAGTTTACACCTTTCTCTCGTCTACTCTTCGACGACTTGTAAAATCGATGCTCGTGAATCTTGCTAGTTTCAATCTAAAACGATGTATCCCAGTGTTTTGAGCCGGAATACGAGTTTTCGCGCAGTTCTGAGAGAAAAAGTTTACACCTTTCTCTCGTCTACTCTTCGACGACTTGTAAAATCGATCCTCGTGAATCTTGATAGTTTCGCTCTAAAACAATGTATCCCGTTGTTTTGAGCCGAAATACAAGTTTTCGCGCAGTTCTGAGAGAAAAAGTTTACACCTATCTCTCGTCTACTCTTCGACGACTTGTAAAATCGATGCTCGTGAATCTTGCTAGTTTCGATCTAAAACGATGTATCCCGTTGTTTTGAGCCGGAATACAAATTTTTGCGCAGTTCTGGGAGAAAAAGTTTACACCTTTCTCTCGTTCTCTTCGACGACATGCAAAATCGATGCTCGTGAATCTTGCTAGTTTCAATCTAAAACGATGTATCTCAAAGATTTGAGCCGGAATACAAGTTTTCGCGCAGTTCTGAGAGAAAAAGTTTACACCTTTCTCTCGTCTACTCTTCGTCGACTTGTAAAATCGATGCTCGTTAATCTTGTTAGTTTCGATCTAAAACGATGTATCCCGTTGTTTTGAGCCGGAATACGAGTTTTCGCGCAGTTCTGAGAGAAACAGTTTACACCTTTCTCTCGTCTATTCTGCGACGACTTGTAAAATCGATGCTCGTGAATCTTGCTAGTTTCGATCTAAAATGATGTATCTCAATGATTTGAGCCGGAATACAAGTTTTCGCGCAGTTCTGAGAGAAAAAGTTTACACCTTTCTCTCGTCTACTCTTCGACGACTTGTAAAATCGATGCTCGTGAATCTTGATAGTTTCGATCTAAAACAATGTATTTCGTTGTTTTGAGCCAGAATACAAGTTTTCGCGCAGTTCTGAGAGAAAAATTTACACCTTTCTCTCGTTCTCTTCGACGACATGTAAAATCGATGCTCGTGAATCTTGCTAGTTTCGATCTAAAACGATGTATCTCAAAGATTTGAGCCGGAATACAAGTTTTCGCGCAGTTCTGAGAGAAAAAGTTTACACCTTTCTCTCGTCTACTCTTCGACGACTTGTTAAATCGATGCTCGTTAATCTTGTTAGTTTCGATCTAAAACGATGTATCCCGTTGTTTTGAGCCGGAATACAAGTTTTCGCGCAGTTCTGAGAGAAAACGTTTACACCTTTCTCTCGTCTACTCTTCGACGACATGTAAAATCGATGCTCGTGAATCTTGATAGTTTCGCTCTAAAACAATGTATCCCGTTGTTTTGAGCCGGAATACAAGTTTTCGCGCAGTTCTGAGAGAAAAAGTTTACACCTATCTCTCGTCTACTCTTCGACGACTTGTAAAATCGATGCTCGTTAATTGTGCTAGTTTCGATCTAAAACGATGTATCCCGTTGTTTTGAGCCAGAATACAAGTTTTCGCGCAGTTCTGAGAGAAAAAGTTTACAACTTTCTCTCGTCCACTCTTCGTCGACTTGTAAAATCGATGCTCGTGAATCTTGCTAGTTTCGATCTAAAACGATGTATCTCAATGATTTGAGCCGGAATACAAGTTTTCGCGCAGTTCTGAGAGAAAAAGTTTACACCTTTCTCTCGTCTACTCTTCGACGACTTGTAAAATCGATGCTCGTGAATCTTGCTAGTTTCGATCTAAAACGATGTATCCCGTTGTTTTGAGCCGGAATACGAGTTTTCGCGCAGTTCTGAGAGAAACAGTTTACACCTTTCGCTCGTCTATTCTGCGACGACTTGTAAAATCGATGCTCGTGAATCTTGCTAGTTTCGATCTAAAATGATGTATCTCAATGATTTGAGCCGGAATACAAGTTTTCGCGCAGTTCTGGGAGAAAAAGTTTACACCTTTCTCTCGTTCTCTTCGACGACATGCAAAAATCGATGCTCGTGAATCTTGCTAGTTTCGATCTGAAGCGATGTATCTCAATGATTTGAGCCGGAATACAAGTTTTCGCGCAGTTCTGAGAGAAAAAGTTTACACCTTTCTCTCGTCTACTCTTCGTCGACTTGTAAAATCGATGCTCGTTAATTGTGCTAGTTTCGATCTAAAACGATGTATCTCAATGATTTGAGCCGGAATACAAGTTTTCGCGCAGTTCTGTGAGAAAAAGTTTACACCTTTCTCTCGTTCTCTTCGACGACATTAAAATCGATGCTCGTGAATCTTGCTAGTTTCGATCTAAAACGATGTATCTCAATGATTTGAGCCGGAATACGAGTTTTCGCGCAGTTCTGAGAGAAACAGTTTACACCTTTCTCTCGTCTACTCTTCGTCGACTTGTAAAATCGATGCTCGTTAATTGTGCTAGTTTCGATCTAAAACGATGTATCTCAATGATTTGAGCCGGAATACAAGTTTTCGCGCAGTTCTGAGAGAAAAAGTTTACACCTTTCTCTCGTCTACTCTTCGTCGACTTGTAAAATCGATGCTCGTTAATCTTGTTAGTTTCGATCTAAAACGATGTATCCCGTTGTTTTGAGCCGGAATACGAGTTTTCGCGCAGTTCTGAGAGAAACAGTTTACACCTTTCTCTCGTCTATTCTGCGACGACTTGTAAAATCGATGCTCGTGAATCTTGCTTGTTTCGATCTAAAATGATGTATCTCAATGATTTGAGCCGGAATACATGTTTTCGCGCAGTTCTGAGAGAAAAAGTTTACACCTTTCTCTCGTCTACTCTTCGACGACTTGTTAAATCGATGCTCGTGAATTTTGCTACTTTCGATCTAAAACGATGTATCCCGTTGTTTTGAGCCGCAATACAAGTTTTTGCGCAGTTCTGAGAGAAAAAGTTTACACCTTTCTGTCGTTCTCTTCGACGACATGTAAAATCGATGTTCGTGAATCTTGCTAGTTTCGATCTAAAACGATGTATTCCGTTGTTTTGAGCCGGAATACACATTTTTGCGCAGTTCTGTGAGAAAAAGTTTACACCTTTCTCTCGTCTACTCTTCGGCGACTTGTAAAATCGATGCTCGTGAATCTTGCTAGTTTCGATCTAAAACGATGTATCCCGTTGTTTTGAGCCGGAATACAAATTTTTGCGCAGTTCTGTGAGAAAAAGTTTACACCTTTCTCTCGTTCTCTTCGACGACATGTAAAATCGATGCTCGTGAATCTTGCTAGTTTCGATCTAAAACGATGTATCTCAATGATTTGAGCCGGAATACAAGTTTTCGCGCAGTTCTGAGAGAAAACGTTTACACCTTTCTCTCGTCTACTCTTCGTCGACTTGTAAAATCGATGCTCGTTAATCTTGTTAGTTTCGATCTAAAACAATGTATCCCGTTGTTTTGAGCCGGAATACGAGTTTTCGCGCAGTTCTGAGAGAAACAGTTTACACCTTTCTCTCGTCTATTCTGCGACGACTTGTAAAATCGATGCTCGTGAATCTTGCTAGTTTCGATCTAAAATGATGTATCTCAATGATTTGAGCCGGAATACAATTTTTCGCGCAGTTCTGAGAGAAAAAGTTTACACCTTTCTCTCGTCTACTCTTCGACGACTTGTTAAATCGATGCTCGCGAATTTTGCTACTTTCGATCTAAAACGATGTATCCCGTTGTTTTGAGCCGGAATACAAGTTTTCGCGCAGTTCTGAGAGAAAAAGTTTACACCTTTCTCTCGTCTACTCTTCGACGACTTGTAAAATCGATGCTAGTGAATCTTGATAGTTTCGATCTAAAACGATGTATTCCGTTGTTTTGAGCCGGAATACATGTTTTCGCGCAGTTCTGAGAGAAAAATTTACACCTATCTCTCGTCTACTCTGCGACGACTTGTAAAATCGATGCGCGTGAATCTTGCTAGTTTCGATCTAAAACGATGTATCCCTTTGTTTTGAGCCGGAATACAAGTTTTCGCGCAGTTCTGAGAGAAAAAGTTTACACCTTTCTCTCGTCTACTCTGCGACGACTTGTAAAATCGATGCTCGGTAATTGTGCTAGTTTCGATCTAAAACGATGTATCCCGTTGTTTTGAGCCGGAATACAAGTTTTCGAGCAGTTCTGAGAGAAACAGTTTACACCTTTCTCTCGTCTATTCTGCGACGACTTGTAAAATCGATGCTCGTGAATCTTGCTAGTTTCGATCTAAAACGATGTATCCCGTTGTTTTGAGCCGGAATACAAGTTTTCGCGCAGTTCTGAGAGAAAAAGTTTACACCTTTCTCTCGTCTACTCTTCGACGACTTGTAAAATCGATGCTAGTGAATCTTGATAGTTTCGATCTAAAACGATGTATTCCGTTGTTTTGAGCCGGAATACATGTTTTCGCGCAGTTCTGAGAGAAAAATTTACACCTATCTCTCGTCTACTCTGCGACGACTTGTAAAATCGATGCGCGTGAATCTTGCTAGTTTTGATCTAAAACGATGTATCCCTTTGTTTTGAGCCGGAATACAAGTTTTCGCGCAGTTCTGAGAGAAAAAGTTTACACCTTTCTCTCGTCTACTCTGCGACGACTTGTAAAATCGATGCTCGGTAATTGTGCTAGTTTCGATCTAAAACGATGTATCCCGTTGTTTTGAGCCGGAATACAAGTTTTCGAGCAGTTCTGAGAGAAACAGTTTACACCTTTCTCTCGTCTATTCTGCGACGACTTGTAAAATCGATGCTCGTGAATCTTGCTAGTTTCGATCTAAAATGATGTATCTCAATGATTTGAGCCGGAATACAAGTTTTCGCGCAGTTCTGGGAGAAAAAGTTTACACCTTTCTCTCGTTCTCTTCGACGACATGCAAAAATCGATGCTCGTGAATCTTGCTGGTTTCGATCTGAAGCGATGTATCTCAATGATTTGAGCCGGAATACAAGTTTTCGCGCAGTTCTGAGAGAAAAAGTTTACACCTTTCTCTCGTCTACTCTTCGTCGACTTGTAAAATCGATGCTCGTTAATTGTGCTAGTTTCGATCTAAAACGATGTATCTCAATGATTTGAGCCGGAATACAAGTTTTCGCGCAGTTCTGTGAGAAAAAGTTTACACCTTTCTCTCGTTCTCTTCGACGACATTAAAATCGATGCTCGTGAATCTTGCTATTTTCGATCTAAAACGATGTATCTCAATGATTTGAGCCGGAATACATGTTTTCGCGCAGTTCTGAGAGAAAAAGTTTACACCTTTCTCTCGTCTACTCTTCGTCGACTTGTAAAATCGATGCTCGTTAATCTTGTTAGTTTCGATCTAAAACGATGTATCCCGTTGTTTTGAGCCGGAATACGAGTTTTCGCGCAGTTCTGAGAGAAACAGTTTACACCTTTCTCTCGTCTATTCTGCGACGACTTGTAAAATCGATGCTCGTGAATCTTGCTTGTTTCGATCTAAAATGATGTATCTCAATGATTTGAGCCGGAATACATGTTTTCGCGCAGTTCTGAGAGAAAAAGTTTACACCTTTCTCTCGTCTACTCTTCGACGACTTGTTAAATCGATGCTCGTGAATTTTGCTACTTTCGATCTAAAACGATGTATCCCGTTGTTTTGAGCCGCAATACAAGTTTTTGCGCAGTTCTGAGAGAAAAAGTTTACACCTTTCTGTCGTTCTCTTCGACGACATGTAAAATCGATGTTCGTGAATCTTGCTAGTTTCGATCTAAAACGATGTTTTCCGTTGTTTTGAGCCGGAATACAAATTTTTGCGCAGTTCTGTGAGAAAAAGTTTACACCTTTCTCTCGTCTACTCTTCGGCGACTTGTAAAATCGATGCTCGTGAATCTTGCTAGTTTCGATCTAAAACGATGTATCCCGTTGTTTTGAGCCGGAATACAAATTTTTGCGCAGTTCTGTGAGGAAAAGTTTACACCTTTCTCTCGTTCTCTTCGACGACATGTAAAATCGATGCTCGTGAATCTTGCTAGTTTCGATCTAAAACGATGTATCTCAATGATTTGAGCCGGAATACAAGTTTTCGCGCAGTTCTGAGAGAAAACGTTTACACCTTTCTCTCGTCTACTCTTCGTCGACTTGTAAAATCGATGCTCGTTAATCTTGTTAGTTTCGATCTAAAACAATGTATCCCGTTGTTTTGAGCCGGAATACGAGTTTTCGCGCAGTTCTGAGAGAAACAGTTTACACCTTTCTCTCGTCTATTCTGCGACGACTTGTAAAATCGATGCTCGTGAATCTTGCTAGTTTCGATCTAAAATGATGTATCTCAATGATTTGAGCCGGAATACAATTTTTCGCGCAGTTCTGAGAGAAAAAGTTTACACCTTTCTCTCGTCTACTCTTCGACGACTTGTTAAATCGATGCTCGTGAATTTTGCTACTTTCGATCTAAAACGATGTATCCCGTTGTTTTGAGCCGGAATACAAGTTTTCGCGCAGTTCTGAGAGAAAAAGTTTACACCTTTCTCTCGTCTACTCTTCGACGACTTGTAAAATCGATGCTAGTGAATCTTGATAGTTTCGATCTAAAACGATGTATTCCGTTGTTTTGAGCCGGAATACATGTTTTCGCACAGTTCTGAGAGAAAAATTTACACCTATCTCTCGTCTACTCTGCGACGACTTGTAAAATCGATGCGCGTGAATCTTGCTAGTTTCGATCTAAAACGATGTATCCCTTTGTTTTGAGCCGGAATACAAGTTTTCGCGCAGTTCTGAGAGAAAAAGTTTACACCTTTCTCTCGTCTACTCTGCGACGACTTGTAAAATCGATGCTCGGTAATTGTGCTAGTTTCGATCTAAAACGATGTATCCCGTTGTTTTGAGCCGGAATACAAGTTTTCGAGCAGTTCTGAGAGAAAAAGTTTACACCTTTCTCTCGTCTACTCTTCGTCGACTTGTAAAATCAATGCTCGTTAATCTTGCTAGTTTCGATCTAAAACGATGTATCCCGTTGTTTTGAGCCGGAATACAAGTCTTCGCGCAGTTCTCAGAGAAAAAGTTTACACCTTTCTTTCGTCTACTCTTCGACGACTTGTAAAATCGATGCTCGTGAATTTTGCTTGTCTTGATCTAAAACGATGTATCCCGTTGTTTTGAGCCGCAATACAAGTTTTCGCGCAGTTCTGAGAGAAAAAGTTTACACCTTTCTCTCGTCTAATCTGCGACGACTTGTAAAATCGATGCTCGTGAATCTTGCTAGTTTCGATCTAAAACGATGTATCTCAATGATTTGAGCCGGAATACAAGTTTTCGCGCAGTTCTGAGAGAAAAAGCTTACACCTTTCTCTCGTCTACTCTTCGACGACTTGTTAAACTGATGCTCTTGAATTTTGCTACTTTCGATCTAAAACGATGTATTCCGTTGTTTTGAGCCGGAATACAAATTTTTGCGCAGTTCTGTGAGAAAAAGTTTACACCTTTCTCTCGTCTACTCTTCGGCGACTTGTAAAATCGATGCTCGTGAATCTTGCTAGTTTCGATCTAAAACGATGTATCCCGTTGTTTTGAGCCGGAATACAAATTTTTGCGCAGTTCTGTGAGAAAAAGTTTACACCTTTCTCTCGTTCTCTTCGACGACATGTAAAATCGATGCTCGTGAATCTTGCTAGTTTCGATCTAAAACGATGTATCTCAATGATTTGAGCCGGAATACAAGTTTTCGCGCAGTTCTGAGAGAAAACGTTTACACCTTTCTCTCGTCTACTCTTCGTCGACTTGTAAAATCGATGCTCGTTAATCTTGTTAGTTTCGATCTAAAACGATGTATCCCGTTGTTTTGAGCCGGAATACGAGTTTTCGCGCAGTTCTGAGAGAAACAGTTTACACCTTTCTCTCGTCTATTCTGCGACGACTTGTAAAATCGATGCTCGTGAATCTTGCTAGTTTCGATCTAAAATGATGTATCTCAATGATTTGAGCCGGAATACAAGTTTTCGCGCAGTTCTGAGAGAAAAAGTTTACACCTTTCTCTCGTCTACTCTTCGACGACTTGTTAAATCGATGCTCGTGAATTTTGCTACTTTCGATCTAAAACGATGTATCCCGTTGTTTTGAGCCGGAATACAAGTTTTCGCGCAGTTCTGAGAGAAAAAGTTTACACCTTTCTCTCGTCTACTCTTCGACGACTTGTAAAATCGATGCTCGTGAATCTTGATAGTTTCGATCTAAAACGATGTATTCCGTTGTTTTGAGCCGGAATACATGTTTTCGCGCAGTTCTGAGAGAAAAATTTACACCTATCTCTCGTCTACTCTGCGACGACTTGTAAAATCGATGCGCGTGAATCTTGCTAGTTTCGATCTAAAACGATGTATCCCTTTGTTTTGAGCCGGAATACAAGTTTTCGCGCAGTTCTGAGAGAAAAAGTTTACACCTTTCTCTCGTCTACTCTGCGACGACTTGTAAAATCGATGCTCGGTAATTGTGCTAGTTTCGATCTAAAACGATGTATCCCGTTGTTTTGAGCCGGAATACAAGTTTTCGAGCAGTTCTGAGAGAAAAAGTTTACACCTTTCTCTCGTCTACTCTTCGTCGACTTGTAAAATCAATGCTCGTTAATCTTGCTAGTTTCGATCTAAAACGATGTATCCCGTTGTTTTGAGCCGGAATACAAGTCTTCGCGCAGTTCTCAGAGAAAAAGTTTACACCTTTCTTTCGTCTACTCTTCGACGACTTGTAAAATCGATGCTCGTGAATTTTGCTTGTCTTGATCTAAAACGATGTATCCCGTTGTTTTGAGCCGCAATACAAGTTTTCGCGCAGTTCTGAGAGAAAAAGTTTACACCTTTCTCTCGTCTACTCTGCGACGACTTGTAAAATCGATGCTCGTGAATCTTGCTAGTTTCGATCTAAAACGATGTATCCCGTTGTTTTGAGCCGGAATACAAGTTTTCGCGCAGTTCTGAGAGAAAACGTTTACACCTTTCTCTCGTCTACTCTTCGACGACTTGTAAAATCGATGCTCGTGAATTTTGATAGTTTTGCTCTAAAACAATGTATCCCGTTGTTTTGAGCCGGAATACAAATTTTCGCGCAGTTCTGAGAGAAAAAGTTTACACCTATCTCTCGTCTACTCTTCGACGACTTGTAAAATCGATGCTCGATAATTGTGCTAGTTTCGATCTAAAACGATGTATCCCGTTGTTTTGAGCCAGAATACAAGTTTTCGCGCAGTTCTGAGAGAAAAAGTTTACACCTTTCTCTCGTCTACTCTTCGTCGACTTGTAAAATCGATGCTCGTTAATCTTGTTAGTTTCGATCTAAAACGACGTATCCCGTTGTTTTGAGCCGGAATACGAGTTTTCGCGCAGTTCTGAGAGAAACAGTTTACACCTTTCTCTCGTCTACTCTTCGACGACTTGTAAAATCGATGCTCGTGAATCTTGCTAGTTTCGATCTAAAACGATGTATCCCGTTGTTCTGAGCCGGAATACAAATTTTTGCGCAGTTCTGTGAGAAAAAGTTTACACCTTTCTCTCGTTCTCTTCGACGACATGTAAAATCGATGCTCGTGAATCTTGCTAGTTTCGATCTAAAACGATGTATCTCAAAGATTTGAGCCGGAATACAAGTTTTCGCGCAGTTCTGAGAGAAAAAGTTTACACCTTTCTCTCGTCTACTCTTCGACGACTTGTTAAATCGATGCTCGTTAATCTTGTTAGTTTCGATCTAAAACGATGTATCCCGTTGTTTTGAGCCGGAATACAAGTTTTCGCGCAGTTCTGAGAGAAAAAGTTTACACCTTTCTCTCGTCTACTCTTCGACGACTTGTAAAATCGATGCTCGTGAATCTTGATAGTTTCGATCTAAAACGATGTATTCCGTTGTTTTGAGCCGGAATACATGTTTTCGCGCAGTCCTGAGAGAAAAATTTACACCTATCTCTCGTCTACTCTGCGACGACTTGTAAAATCGATGCGCGTGAATCTTGCTAGTTTCGATCTAAAACGATGTATCCCTTTGTTTTGAGCCGGAATACAAGTTTTCGCGCAGTTCTGAGAGAAAAAGTTTACACCTTTCTCTCGTCTACTCTGCGACGACTTGTAAAATCGATGCTCGGTAATTGTGCTAGTTTCGATCTAAAACGATGTATCCCGTTGTTTTGAGCCGGAATACAAGTTTTCGAGCAGTTCTGAGAGAAAAAATTTTACACCTTTCTCTCGTCTACTCTTCGACGACTTGTAAAATCGATGCTCGTGAATCTTGCTAGTTTCGATCTAAAACGATGTATCCCGTTGTTTTGAGTCGGAATACAAATTTTTGCGCAGTTCTGTGAGAAAAAGTTTACACCTTTCTCTCGTTCTCTTCGACGACATGTAAAATCGATGCTCGTGAATCTTGCTAGTTTCAATCTAAAACGATGTATCTCAAAGATTTGAGCCGGAATACAAGTTTTCGCGCAGTTCTGAGAGAAAAAGTTTACACCTTTCTCTCGTCTACTCTTCGACGACTTGTAAAATCGATGCTCGTGAATCTTGATAGTTTCGATCTAAAACAATGTATTTCGTTGTTTTGAGCCAGAATACAAGTTTTCGCGCAGTTCTGAGAGAAAAATTTACACCTTTCTCTCGTCTACTCTGCGATGACTTGTAAAATCGATGCTCGTGAATCTTGCTAGTTTCGATCTAAAACGATGTATCCCGTTGTTTTGAGCCGGAATACAAGTTTTCGCGCAGTTCTGAGAGAAAAAGTTTACACCTTTCTCTCGTCTACTCTTCGACGACTTGTAAAATCGATGCTCGTGAATCTTGCTAGTTTCAATCTAAAACGATGTATCCCAGTGTTTTGAGCCGGAATACGAGTTTTCGCGCAGTTCTGAGAGAAAAAGTTTACACCTTTCTCTCGTCTACTCTTCGACGACTTGTAAAATCGATCCTCGTGAATCTTGATAGTTTCGCTCTAAAACAATGTATCCCGTTGTTTTGAGCCGAAATACAAGTTTTCGCGCAGTTCTGAGAGAAAAAGTTTACACCTATCTCTCGTCTACTCTTCGACGACTTGTAAAATCGATGCTCGTGAATCTTGCTAGTTTCGATCTAAAACGATGTATCCCGTTGTTTTGAGCCGGAATACAAATTTTTGCGCAGTTCTGGGAGAAAAAGTTTACACCTTTCTCTCGTTCTCTTCGACGACATGCAAAATCGATGCTCGTGAATCTTGCTAGTTTCAATCTAAAACGATGTATCTCAAAGATTTGAGCCGGAATACAAGTTTTCGCGCAGTTCTGAGAGAAAAAGTTTACACCTTTCTCTCGTCTACTCTTCGTCGACTTGTAAAATCGATGCTCGTTAATCTTGTTAGTTTCGATCTAAAACGATGTATCCCGTTGTTTTGAGCCGGAATACGAGTTTTCGCGCAGTTCTGAGAGAAACAGTTTACACCTTTCTCTCGTCTATTCTGCGACGACTTGTAAAATCGATGCTCGTGAATCTTGCTAGTTTCGATCTAAAATGATGTATCTCAATGATTTGAGCCGGAATACAAGTTTTCGCGCAGTTCTGAGAGAAAAAGTTTACACCTTTCTCTCGTCTACTCTTCGACGACTTGTAAAATCGATGCTCGTGAATCTTGATAGTTTCGATCTAAAACAATGTATTTCGTTGTTTTGAGCCAGAATACAAGTTTTCGCGCAGTTCTGAGAGAAAAATTTACACCTTTCTCTCGTTCTCTTCGACGACATGTAAAATCGATGCTCGTGAATCTTGCTAGTTTCGATCTAAAACGATGTATCCCGTTGTTTTGAGCCGGAATACGAGTTTTCGCGCAGTTCTGAGAGAAACAGTTTACACCTTTCTCTCGTCTATTCTGCGACGACTTGTAAAATCGATGCTCGTGAATCTTGCTAGTTTCGATCTAAAATGATGTATCTCAATGATTTGAGCCGGAATACAAGTTTTCGCGCAGTTCTGGGAGAAAACGTTTACACCTTTCTCTCGTTCTCTTCGACGACATGCAAAAATCGATGCTCGTGAATCTTGCTAGTTTCGATCTGAAGCGATGTATCTCAATGATTTGAGCCGGAATACAAGTTTTCGCGCAGTTCTGAGAGAAAAAGTTTACACCTTTCTCTCGTCTACTCTTCGTCGACTTGTAAAATCGATGCTCGTTAATTGTGCTAGTTTCGATCTAAAACGATGTATCTCAATGATTTGAGCCGGAATACAAGTTTTCGCGCAGTTCTGTGAGAAAAAGTTTACACCTTTCTCTCGTTCTCTTCGACGACATTAAAATCGATGCTCGTGAATCTTGCTAGTTTCGATCTAAAACGATGTATCTCAATGATTTGAGCCGGAATACATGTTTTCGCGCAGTTCTGAGAGAAAAAGTTTACACCTTTCTCTCGTCTACTCTTCGTCGACTTGTAAAATCGATGCTCGTTAATCTTGTTAGTTTCGATCTAAAACGATGTATCCCGTTGTTTTGAGCCGGAATACGAGTTTTCGCGCAGTTCTGAGAGAAACAGTTTACACCTTTCTCTCGTCTATTCTGCGACGACTTGTAAAATCGATGCTCGTGAATCTTGCTTGTTTCGATCTAAAATGATGTATCTCAATGATTTGAGCCGGAATACATGTTTTCGCGCAGTTCTGAGAGAAAAAGTTTACACCTTTCTCTCGTCTACTCTTCGACGACTTGTTAAATCGATGCTCGTGAATTTTGCTACTTTCGATCTAAAACGATGTATCCCGTTGTTTTGAGCCGCAATACAAGTTTTTGCGCAGTTCTGAGAGAAAAAGTTTACACCTTTCTGTCGTTCTCTTCGACGACATGTAAAATCGATGTTCGTGAATCTTGCTAGTTTCGATCTAAAACGATGTATTCCGTTGTTTTGAGCCGGAATACACATTTTTGCGCAGTTCTGTGAGAAAAAGTTTACACCTTTCTCTCGTCTACTCTTCGGCGACTTGTAAAATCGATGCTCGTGAATCTTGCTAGTTTCGATCTAAAACGATGTATCCCGTTGTTTTGAGCCGGAATACAAATTTTTGCGCAGTTCTGTGAGAAAAAGTTTACACCTTTCTCTCGTTCTCTTCGACGACATGTAAAATCGATGCTCGTGAATCTTGCTAGTTTCGATCTAAAACGATGTATCTCAATGATTTGAGCCGGAATACAAGTTTTCGCGCAGTTCTGAGAGAAAACGTTTACACCTTTCTCTCGTCTACTCTTCGTCGACTTGTAAAATCGATGCTCGTTAATCTTGTTAGTTTCGATCTAAAACAATGTATCCCGTTGTTTTGAGCCGGAATACGAGTTTTCGCGCAGTTCTGAGAGAAACAGTTTACACCTTTCTCTCGTCTATTCTGCGACGACTTGTAAAATCGATGCTCGTGAATCTTGCTAGTTTCGATCTAAAATGATGTATCTCAATGATTTGAGCCGGAATACAATTTTTCGCGCAGTTCTGAGAGAAAAAGTTTACACCTTTCTCTCGTCTACTCTTCGACGACTTGTTAAATCGATGCTCGCGAATTTTGCTACTTTCGATCTAAAACGATGTATCCCGTTGTTTTGAGCCGGAATACAAGTTTTCGCGCAGTTCTGAGAGAAAAAGTTTACACCTTTCTCTCGTCTACTCTTCGACGACTTGTAAAATCGATGCTAGTGAATCTTGATAGTTTCGATCTAAAACGATGTATTCCGTTGTTTTGAGCCGGAATACATGTTTTCGCGCAGTTCTGAGAGAAAAATTTACACCTATCTCTCGTCTACTCTGCGACGACTTGTAAAATCGATGCGCGTGAATCTTGCTAGTTTCGATCTAAAACGATGTATCCCTTTGTTTTGAGCCGGAATACAAGTTTTCGCGCAGTTCTGAGAGAAAAAGTTTACACCTTTCTCTCGTCTACTCTGCGACGACTTGTAAAATCGATGCTCGGTAATTGTGCTAGTTTCGATCTAAAACGATGTATCCCGTTGTTTTGAGCCGGAATACAAGTTTTCGAGCAGTTCTGAGAGAAACAGTTTACACCTTTCTCTCGTCTATTCTGCGACGACTTGTAAAATCGATGCTCGTGAATCTTGCTAGTTTCGATCTAAAATGATGTATCTCAATGATTTGAGCCGGAATACAAGTTTTCGCGCAGTTCTGGGAGAAAAAGTTTACACCTTTCTCTCGTTCTCTTCGACGACATGCAAAAATCGATGCTCGTGAATCTTGCTGGTTTCGATCTGAAGCGATGTATCTCAATGATTTGAGCCGGAATACAAGTTTTCGCGCAGTTCTGAGAGAAAAAGTTTACACCTTTCTCTCGTCTACTCTTCGTCGACTTGTAAAATCGATGCTCGTTAATTGTGCTAGTTTCGATCTAAAACGATGTATCTCAATGATTTGAGCCGGAATACAAGTTTTCGCGCAGTTCTGTGAGAAAAAGTTTACACCTTTCTCTCGTTCTCTTCGACGACATTAAAATCGATGCTCGTGAATCTTGCTAGTTTCGATCTAAAACGATGTATCTCAATGATTTGAGCCGGAATACATGTTTTCGCGCAGTTCTGAGAGAAAAAGTTTACACCTTTCTCTCGTCTACTCTTCGTCGACTTGTAAAATCGATGCTCGTTAATCTTGTTAGTTTCGATCTAAAACGATGTATCCCGTTGTTTTGAGCCGGAATACGAGTTTTCGCGCAGTTCTGAGAGAAACAGTTTACACCTTTCTCTCGTCTATTCTGCGACGACTTGTAAAATCGATGCTCGTGAATCTTGCTTGTTTCGATCTAAAATGATGTATCTCAATGATTTGAGCCGGAATACATGTTTTCGCGCAGTTCTGAGAGAAAAAGTTTACACCTTTCTCTCGTCTACTCTTCGACGACTTGTTAAATCGATGCTCGTGAATTTTGCTACTTTCGATCTAAAACGATGTATCCCGTTGTTTTGAGCCGGAATACAAGTTTTCGCGCAGTTCTGAGAGAAAAAGTTTACACCTTTCTCTCGTCTACTCTTCGACGACTTGTAAAATCGATGCTAGTGAATCTTGATAGTTTCGATCTAAAACGATGTATTCCGTTGTTTTGAGCCGGAATACATGTTTTCGCGCAGTTCTGAGAGAAAAATTTACACCTATCTCTCGTCTACTCTGCGACGACTTGTAAAATCGATGCGCGTGAATCTTGCTAGTTTCGATCTAAAACGATGTATCCCTTTGTTTTGAGCCGGAATACAAGTTTTCGCGCAGTTCTGAGAGAAAAAGTTTACACCTTTCTCTCGTCTACTTTGCGACGACTTGTAAAATCGATGCTCGGTAATTGTGCTAGTTTCGATCTAAAACGATGTATCCCGTTGTTTTGAGCCGGAATACAAGTTTTCGAGCAGTTCTGAGAGAAAAAGTTTACACCTTTCTCTCGTCTACTCTTCGTCGACTTGTAAAATCAATGCTCGTTAATCTTGCTAGTTTCGATCTAAAACGATGTATCCCGTTGTTTTGAGCCGGAATACAAGTCTTCGCGCAGTTCTCAGAGAAAAAGTTTACACCTTTCTTTCGTCTACTCTTC
This sequence comes from Amblyomma americanum, assembly GCF_052857255.1. Classification (NCBI taxonomy): domain Eukaryota; kingdom Metazoa; phylum Arthropoda; class Arachnida; order Ixodida; family Ixodidae; genus Amblyomma; species Amblyomma americanum. The sequence continues at coordinate 17,782 of NW_027526589.1, read as the reverse complement.
GACGACTTGTAAAATCGATGCTCGTGAATTTTGCTTGTCTTGATCTAAAACGATGTATCCCGTTGTTTTGAGCCGCAATACAAGTTTTCGCGCAGTTCTGAGAGAAAAAGTTTACACCTTTCTCTCGTCTAATCTGCGACGACTTGTAAAATCGATGCTCGTGAATCTTGCTAGTTTCGATCTAAAACGATGTATCTCAATGATTTGAGCCGGAATACAAGTTTTCGCGCAGTTCTGAGAGAAAAAGCTTACACCTTTCTCTCGTCTACTCTTCGACGACTTGTTAAATCGATGCTCGTGAATTTTGCTACTTTCGATCTAAAACGATGTATTCCGTTGTTTTGAGCCGGAATACAAATTTTTGCGCAGTTCTGTGAGAAAAAGTTTACACCTTTCTCTCGTTCTCTTCGACGACATGTAAAATCGATGCTCGTGAATCTTGCTAGTTTCGATCTAAAACGATGTATCTCAATGATTTGAGCCGGAATACAAGTTTTCGCGCAGTTCTGAGAGAAAACGTTTACACCTTTCTCTCGTCTACTCTTCGTCGACTTGTAAAATCGATGCTCGTTAATCTTGTTAGTTTCGATCTAAAACGATGTATCCCGTTGTTTTGAGCCGGAATACGAGTTTTCGCGCAGTTCTGAGAGAAACAGTTTACACCTTTCTCTCGTCTATTGTGCGACGACTTGTAAAATCGATGCTCGTGAATCTTGCTAGTTTCGATCTAAAATGATGTATCTCAATGATTTGAGCCGGAATACAAGTTTTCGCGCAGTTCTGAGAGAAAAAGTTTACACCTTTCTCTCGTCTACTCTTCGACGACTTGTAAAATCGATGCTCGTGAATCTTGATAGTTTCGATCTAAAACGATGTATTCCGTTGTTTTGAGCCGGAATACATGTTTTCGCGCAGTTCTGAGAGAAAAATTTACACCTATCTCTCGTCTACTCTGCGACGACTTGTAAAATCGATGCGCGTGAATCTTGCTAGTTTCGATCTAAAACGATGTATCCCTTTGTTTTGAGCCGGAATACAAGTTTTCGCGCAGTTCTGAGAGAAAAAGTTTACACCTTTCTCTCGTCTACTCTGCGACGACTTGTAAAATCGATGCTCGGTAATTGTGCTAGTTTCGATCTAAAACGATGTATCCCGTTGTTTTGAGCCGGAATACAAGTTTTCGAGCAGTTCTGAGAGAAAAAGTTTACACCTTTCTCTCGTCTACTCTTCGTCGACTTGTAAAATCAATGCTCGTTAATCTTGCTAGTTTCGATCTAAAACGATGTATCCCGTTGTTTTGAGCCGGAATACAAGTCTTCGCGCAGTTCTCAGAGAAAAAGTTTACACCTTTCTTTCGTCTACTCTTCGACGACTTGTAAAATCGATGCTCGTGAATTTTGCTTGTCTTGATCTAAAACGATGTATCCCGTTGTTTTGAGCCGCAATACAAGTTTCCGCGCAGTTCTGAGAGAAAAAGTTTACACCTTTCTCTCGTCTACTCTGCGACGACTTGTAAAATCGATGCTCGTGAATCTTGCTAGTTTCGATCTAAAACGATGTATCCCGTTGTTTTGAGCCGGAATACAAGTTTTCGCGCAGTTCTGAGAGAAAACGTTTACACCTTTCTCTCGTCTACTCTTCGACGACTTGTAAAATCGATGCTCGTGAGTTTTGATAGTTTTGCTCTAAAACAATGTATCCCGTTGTTTTGAGCCGGAATACAAATTTTTGCGCAGTTCTGTGAGAAAAAGTTTACACCTATCTCTCGTCTACTCTTCGACGACTTGTAAAATCGATGCTCGTTAATTGTGCTAGTTTCGATCTAAAACGATGTATCCCGTTGTTTTGAGCCAGAATACAAGTTTTCGCGCAGTTCTGAGAGAAAAAGTTTACACCTTTCTCTCGTCTACTCTTCGTCGACTTGTAAAATCGATGCTCGTTAGTCTTGTTAGTTTCGATCTAAAACGACGTATCCCGTTGTTTTGAGCCGGAATACGAGTTTTCGCGCAGTTCTGAGAGAAACAGTTTACACCTTTCTCTCGTCTACTCTTCGACGACTTGTAAAATCGATGCTCGTGAATCTTGCTAGTTTCGATCTAAAACGATGTATCCCCTTGTTTTGAGCCGGAATACAAATTTTTGCGGGTTCTGTGAGAAAAAGTTTACACCTTTCTCTCGTTCTCTTCGACGACATGTAAAATCGATGCTCGTGAATCTTGCTAGTTTCGATCTAAAACGATGTATCTCAAAGATTTGAGCCGGAATACAAGTTTTCGCGCAGTTCTGAGAGAAAAAGTTTACACCTTTCTCTCGTCTACTCTTCGACGACTTGTTAAATCGATGCTCGTTAATCTTGTTAGTTTCGATCTAAAACGATGTATCCCGTTGTTTTGAGCCGGAATACAAGTTTTCGCGCAGTTCTGAGAGAAAACGTTTACACCTTTCTCTCGTCTACTCTTCGACGACTTGTAAAATCAATGCTCGTGAATCTTGATAGTTTCGCTCTAAAACAATGTATCCCGTTGTTTTGAGCCGGAATACAAGTTTTCGCGCAGTTCTGAGAGAAAAAGTTTACACCTATCTCTCGTCTACTCTTCGACGACTTGTAAAATCGATGCTCGTGAATTTTGCTACTTTCGATCTAAAACGATGTATCCCGTTGTTTTGAGCCGCAATACAAGTTTTTGCGCAGTTCTGTGAGAAAAAGTTTACACCTTTCTCTCGTCTACTCTTCGGCGACTTGTAAAATCGATGCTCGTGAATCTTGCTAGTTTCGATCTAAAACGATGTATCCCGTTGTTTTGAGCCGGAATACAAATTTTTGCGCAGTTCTGTGAGAAAAAGTTTACACCTTTCTCTCGTTCTCTTCGACGACATGTAAAATCGATGCTCGTGAATCTTGCTAGTTTCGATCTAAAACGATGTATCTCAATGATTTGAGCCGGAATACAAGTTTTCGCGCAGTTCTGAGAGAAAACGTTTACACCTTTCTCTCGTCTACTCTTCGTCGACTTGTAAAATCGATGCTCGTTAATCTTGTTAGTTTCGATCTAAAACGATGTATCCCGTTGTTTTGAGCCGGAATACGAGTTTTCGCGCAGTTCTGAGAGAAACAGTTTACACCTTTCTCTCGTCTATTCTGCGACGACTTGTAAAATCGATGCTCGTGAATCTTGCTAGTTTCGATCTAAAATCATGTATGTCAATGATTTGAGCCGGAATACAAGTTTTCGCGCAGTTCTGAGAGAAATAGTTTACACCTTTCTCTCGTCTACTCTTCGACGACTTGTTAAATCGATGCTCGTGAATTTTGCTACTTTTGATCTAAAACGATGTATCCCGTTGTTTTGAGCCGGAATACAAGTTTTCGCGCAGTTCTGAGAGAAAAAGTTTACACCTTTCTCTCGTCTACTCTTCGACGACTTGTAAAATCGATGCTCGTGAATCTTGATAGTTTCGATCTAAAACGATGTATTCCGTTGTTTTGAGCCGGAATACATGTTTTCGCGCAGTTCTGAGAGAAAAAGTTTACACCTTTCTCTCGTCTACTCTGCGACGACTTGTAAAATCGATGCTCGGTAATTGTGCTAGTTTCGATCTAAAACGATATATCCCGTTGTTTTGAGCCGAAATACAAGTTTTCGAGCAGTTCTGAGAGAAAAAGTTTACACCTTTCTCTCGTCTACTCTTCGTCGACTTGTAAAATCAATGCTCGTTAATCTTGCTACTTTCGATCTAAAACGATGTAACCCGTTGTTTTGAGCCGGAATACAAGTCTTCGCGCAGTTCTCAGAGAAAACGTTTACACCTTTCTCTCGTCTACTCTTCGACGACTTGTAAAATCGATGCTCGTGAATCTTGCTAGTTTCGATCTAAAACGATGTATCCCGTTGTTTTGAGCCGGAATACAAATTTTTGCGCAGTTCTGAGAGAAAAAGTTTACACCTTTCTCTCGTTCTCTTCGACGACATGTAAAATCGATGCTCGTGAATCTTGCTAGTTTCGATCTAAAACGATGTATCTCAAAGATTTGAGCCGGAATACAAGTTTTTGCGCAGTTCTGAGAGAAAACGTTTACACCTTTCTCTCGTCTACTCTTCGACGACTTGTTAAATCGATGCTCGTTAATCTTGTTAGTTTCGATCTAAAACGATGTATCCCGTTGTTTTGAGCCGGAATACAAGTTTTCGCGCAGTTCTGAGAGAAAACGTTTACACCTTTCTCTCGTCTACTCTTCGACGACTTGTAAAATCAATGCTCGTGAATCTTGATAGTTTCGCTCTAAAACAATGTATCCCGTTGTTTTGAGCCGGAATACAAGTTTTCGCGCAGTTCTGAGAGAAAAAGTTTACACCTATCTCTCGTCTACTCTTCGACGACTTGTAAAATCGATGCTCGTGAATTTTGCTACTTTCGATCTAAAACGATGTATCCCGTTGTTTTGAGCCGCAATACAAGTTTTTGCGCAGTTCTGTGAGAAAAAGTTTACACCTTTCTCTCGTCTACTCTTCGGCGACTTGTAAAATCGATGCTCGTGAATCTTGCTAGTTTCGATCTAAAACGATGTATCCCGTTGTTTTGAGCCGGAATACAAATTTTTGCGCAGTTCTGTGAGAAAAAGTTTACACCTTTCTCTCGTTCTCTTCGACGACATGTAAAATCGATGCTCGTGAATCTTGCTAGTTTCGATCTAAAACGATGTATCTCAATGATTTGAGCCGGAATACAAGTTTTCGCGCAGTTCTGAGAGAAAACGTTTACACCTTTCTCTCGTCTACTCTTCGTCGACTTGTAAAATCGATGCTCGTTAATCTTGTTAGTTTCGATCTAAAACGATGTATCCCGTTGTTTTGAGCCGGAATACGAGTTTTCGCGCAGTTCTGAGAGAAACAGTTTACACCTTTCTCTCGTCTATTCTGCGACGACTTGTAAAATCGATGCTCGTGAATCTTGCTAGTTTCGATCTAAAATCATGTATGTCAATGATTTGAGCCGGAATACAAGTTTTCGCGCAGTTCTGAGAGAAAAAGTTTACACCTTTCTCTCGTCTACTCTTCGACGACTTGTTAAATCGATGCTCGTGAATTTTGCTACTTTCGATCTAAAACGATGTATCCCGTTGTTTTGAGCCGGAATACAAGTTTTCGCGCAGTTCTGAGAGAAAAAGTTTACACCTTATTCTCGTCTACTCTTCGACGACTTGTAAAATCGATGCTCGTGAATCTTGATAGTTTCGATCTAAAACGATGTATTCCGTTGTTTTGAGCCGGAATACATGTTTTCGCGCAGTTCTGAGAGAAAAAGTTTACACCTTTCTCTCGTCTACTCTGCGACGACTTGTAAAATCGATGCTCGGTAATTGTGCTAGTTTCGATCTAAAACGATATATCCCGTTGTTTTGAGCCGAAATACAAGTTTTCGAGCAGTTCTGAGAGAAAAAGTTTACACCTTTCTCTCGTCTACTCTTCGTCGACTTGTAAAATCAATGCTCGTTAATCTTGCTACTTTCGATCTAAAACGATGTAACCCGTTGTTTTGAGCCGGAATACAAGTCTTCGCGCAGTTCTCAGAGAAAAAGTTTACACCTTTCTCTCGTCTACTCTTCGACGACTTGTAAAATCGATGCTCGTGAATCTTGCTAGTTTCGATCTAAAACGATGTATCCCGTTGTTTTGAGCCGGAATACAAATTTTTGCGCAGTTCTGAGAGAAAAAGTTTACACCTTTCTCTCGTTCTCTTCGACGACATGTAAAATCGATGCTCGTGAATCTTGCTAGTTTCGATCTAAAACGATGTATCTCAAAGATTTGAGCCGGAATACAAGTTTTTGCGCAGTTCTGAGAGAAAACGTTTACACCTTTCTCTCGTCTACTCTTCGACGACTTGTTAAATCGATGCTCGAGAATTTTGCTACTTTCGATCTAAAACGATGTATCCCGTTATTTTGAGCCGGAATACAAGTTTTCGCGCAGTTCTGAGAGAAAAAGTTTACACCTTTCTCTCGTCTACTCTTCGACGACTTGTAAAATTGATGCTCGTAAATTTTGCTAGTTTCGATCTAAAACGATGTATCCTGTTGTTTTGAGCCAGAATACAAGTTTTCGCGCAGTTCTGAGAGAAAAAGTTTACACCTTTCTCTCGTCTACTCTTCGTCGACTTGTAAAATCGATGCTCGTTAATCTTGTTAGTTTCGATCTAAAACGATGTATCCCGTTGTTTTGAGCCGGAATACAAATTTTTGCGCAGTTCTGTGAGAAAAAGTTTACACTTTTCTCTCGTTCTCTTCGACGACATGTAAAATCGATGCTCGTGAATCTTGCTAGTTTCGATCTAAAACGATGTATCTCAAAGATTTGAGCCGGAATACAAGTTTTCGCGCAGTTCTGAGAGAAAAAGTTTACACCTTTCTCTCGTCTACTCTTCGACGACTTGTTAAATCGATGCTCGTTAATCTTGTTAGTTTCGATCTAAAACGATGTATCCCGTTGTTTTGAGCCGGAATGCAAGTTTTCGCGCAGTTCTGAGAGAAAACGTTTACACCTTTCTCTCGTCTACTCTTCGACGACTTGTAAAATCGATGCTCGTGAATCTTGATAGTTTCGCTCTGAAACAATGTATCCCGTTGTTTTGAGCCGGAATACAAATTTTTGCGCAGTTCTGTGAGAAAAAGTTTACACCTTTCTCTCGTTCTCTTCGACGACATGTAAAATCGATGCTCGTGAATCTTGCTAGTTTCGATTTAAAACGATGTATCTCAAAGATTTGAGCCGGAATACATGTTTTCGCGCAGTTCTGAGAGAAAAAGTTTACACCTTTCTCTCGTCTACTCTTCGTCGACTTGTAAAATCGATGCTCGTTAATCTTGTTAGTTTCGATCTAAAACGATGTATCCCGTTGTTTTGAGCCAGAATACAAGTTTTCGCGCAGTTCTGAGAGAAAAAGTTTACACCTTTCTCTCGTCTACTCTTCGTCGACTTGTAAAATCGATGCTCGTGAATCTTGCTAGTTTCGATCTAAAACGATGTATCCCGTTGTTTTGAGCCGGAATACAAATTTTTGCGCAGTTCTGTGAGAAAAAGTTTACACCTTTCTCTCGTTCTCTTCGACGACATGTAAAATCGATGCTCGTGAATCTTGCTAGTTTCGATTTAAAACGATGTATCTCAAAGATTTGAGCCGGAATACATGTTTTCGCGCAGTTCTGAGAGAAAAAGTTTACACCTTTCTCTCGTCTACTCTTCGTCGACTTGTAAAATCGATGCTCGTGAATCTTGCTAGTTTCAATCTAAAACGATGTATCCCGTTGTTTTGAGCCGGAATACAAATTTTTGCGCAGTTCTGTGAGAAAAAGTTTACACCTTTCTCTCGTTCTCTTCGACGACATGTAAAATCGATGCTCGTGAATCTTGCTAGTTTCGATTTAAAACGATGTATCTCAAAGATTTGAGCCGGAATACATGTTTTCGCGCAGTTCTGAGAGAAAAAGTTTACACCTTTCTCTCGTCTACTCTTCGACGACTTGTTAAATCGATGCTCGTTAATCTTGTTAGTTTCGATCTAAAACGATGTATCCCGTTGTTTTGAGCCGGAATGCAAGTTTTCGCGCAGTTCTGAGAGAAAAAGTTTACACCTTTCTCTCGTCTACTCTTCGTCGACTTGTAAAATCGATGCTCGTGAATCTTGCTAGTTTCGATCTAAAACGATGTATCCCGTTGTTTTGAGCCGGAATACAAATTTTTGCGCAGTTCTGTGAGAAAAAGTTTACACCTTTCTCTCGTTCTCTTCGACGACATGTAAAATCGATGCTCGTGAATCTTGCTAGTTTCGATTTAAAACGATGTATCTCAAAGATTTGAGCCGGAATACATGTTTTCGCGCAGTTCTGAGAGAAAAAGTTTACACCTTTCTCTCGTCTACTCTTCGTCGACTTGTAAAATCGATGCTCGTGAATCTTGCTAGTTTCAATCTAAAACGATGTATCCCGTTGTTTTGAGCCGGAATACAAATTTTTGCGCAGTTCTGTGAGAAAAAGTTTACACCTTTCTCTCGTTCTCTTCGACGACATGTAAAATCGATGCTCGTGAATCTTGCTAGTTTCGATTTAAAACGATGTATCTCAAAGATTTGAGCCGGAATACATGTTTTCGCGCAGTTCTGAGAGAAAAAGTTTACACCTTTCTCTCGTCTACTCTTCGACGACTTGTAAAATCGATGCTCGTGAATCTTGCTAGTTTCGATCTAAAACGATGTATCCCGTTGTTTTGAGCCGGAATACAAATTTTTGCGCAGTTCTGTGAGAAAAAGTTTACACCTTTCTCTCGTTCTCTTCGACGACATGTAAAATCGATGCTCGTGAATCTTGCTAGTTTCGATTTAAAACGATGTATCTCAATGATTTGAGCCGGAATACAAGTTTTCGCGCAGTTCTGAGAGAAAAAGTTTACACCTTTCTCTCGTCTACTCTTCGACGACTTGTAAAATCGATGCTCGTGAATCTTGCTAGTTTCGATCTAAAACGATGTATCCCGTTGTTTTGAGCCGGAATACAAATTTTTGCGCAGTTCTGTGAGAAAAAGTTTACACCTTTCTCTCGTTCTCTTCGACGACATGTAAAATCGATGCTCGTGAATCTTGCTAGTTTCGATTTAAAACGATGTATCTCAAAGATTTGAGCCGGAATACATGTTTTCGCGCAGTTCTGAGAGAAAAAGTTTACACCTTTCTCTCGTCTACTCTTCGTCGACTTGTAAAATCGATGCTCGTTAATCTTGTTAGTTTCGATCTAAAACGATGTATCCCGTTGTTTTGAGCCGGAATACGAGTTTTCGCGCAGTTCTGAGAGAAACAGTTTACACCTTTCTCTCGTCTATTCTGCGACGACTTGTAAAATCGATGCTCGTGAATCTTGCTAGTTTCGATCTAAAATGATGTATCTCAATGATTTGAGCCGGAATACAAGTTTTCGCGCAGTTCTGAGAGAAAAAGTTTACACCTTTCTCTCGTCTACTCTTCGACGACTTGTTAAATCGATGCTCGTTAATCTTGTTAGTTTCGATCTAAAACGATGTATCCCGTTGTTTTGAGCCGGAATGCAAGTTTTCGCGCAGTTCTGAGAGAAAACGTTTACACCTTTCTCTCGTCTACTCTTCGACGACTTGTAAAACCGATGCTCGTTAATTGTGCTAGTTTCGATCTAAAACGATGTATCCCGTTGTTTTGAGCCAGAATACAAGTTTTCGCGCAGTTCTGAGAGAAAAAGTTTACACCTTTCTCTCGTCTACTCTTCGTCGACTTGTAAAATCGATGCTCGTGAATCTTGCTAGTTTCGATCTAAAACGATGTATCCCGTTGTTTTGAGCCGGAATACAAATTTTTGCGCAGTTCTGTGAGAAAAAGTTTACACCTTTCTCTCGTTCTCTTCGACGACATGTAAAATCGATGCTCGTGAATCTTGCTAGTTTCGATTTAAAACGATGTATCTCAAAGATTTGAGCCGGAATACATGTTTTCGCGCAGTTCTGAGAGAAAAAGTTTACACCATTCTCTCGTCTACTCTTCGTCGACTTGTAAAATCGATGCTCGTGAATCTTGCTAGTTTCAATCTAAAACGATGTATCCCGTTGTTTTGAGCCGGAATACAAATTTTTGCGCAGTTCTGTGAGAAAAAGTTTACACCTTTCTCTCGTCTACTCTTCGACGACTTGTAAAACCGATGCTCGTTAATTGTGCTAGTTTCGATCTAAAACGATGTATCCCGTTGTTTTGAGCCAGAATACAAGTTTTCGCGCAGTTCTGAGAGAAAAAGTTTACACCTTTCTCTCGTCGTACTCTTCGTCGACTTGTAAAATCGATGCTCGTGAATCTTGCTAGTTTCGATCTAAAACGATGTATCCCGTTGTTTTGAGCCGGAATACAAATTTTTGCGCAGTTCTGTGAGAAAAAGTTTACACCTTTCTCTCGTTCTCTTCGACGACATGTAAAATCGATGCTCGTGAATCTTGCTAGTTTCGATTTAAAACGATGTATCTCAAAGATTTGAGCCGGAATACATGTTTTCGCGCAGTTCTGAGAGAAAAAGTTTACACCTTTCTCTCGTCTACTCTTCGACGACTTGTTAAATCGATGCTCGTTAATCTTGTTAGTTTCGATCTAAAACGATGTATCCCGTTGTTTTGAGCCGGAATGCAAGTTTTCGCGCAGTTCTGAGAGAAAAAGTTTACACCTTTCTCTCGTCTACTCTTCGTCGACTTGTAAAATCGATGCTCGTGAATCTTGCTAGTTTCGATCTAAAACGATGTATCCCGTTGTTTTGAGCCGGAATACAAATTTTTGCGCAGTTCTGTGAGAAAAAGTTTACACCTTTCTCTCGTTCTCTTCGACGACATGTAAAATCGATGCTCGTGAATCTTGCTAGTTTCGATTTAAAACGATGTATCTCAAAGATTTGAGCCGGAATACATGTTTTCGCGCAGTTCTGAGAGAAAAAGTTTACACCTTTCTCTCGTCTACTCTTCGTCGACTTGTAAAATCGATGCTCGTGAATCTTGCTAGTTTCAATCTAAAACGATGTATCCCGTTGTTTTGAGCCGGAATACAAATTTTTGCGCAGTTCTGTGAGAAAAAGTTTACACCTTTCTCTCGTTCTCTTCGACGACATGTAAAATCGATGCTCGTGAATCTTGCTAGTTTCGATTTAAAACGATGTATCTCAAAGATTTGAGCCGGAATACATGTTTTCGCGCAGTTCTGAGAGAAAAAGTTTACACCTTTCTCTCGTCTACTCTTCGACGACTTGTAAAATCGATGCTCGTGAATCTTGCTAGTTTCGATCTAAAACGATGTATCCCGTTGTTTTGAGCCGGAATACAAATTTTTGCGCAGTTCTGTGAGAAAAAGTTTACACCTTTCTCTCGTTCTCTTCGACGACATGTAAAATCGATGCTCGTGAATCTTGCTAGTTTCGATTTAAAACGATGTATCTCAATGATTTGAGCCGGAATACAAGTTTTCGCGCAGTTCTGAGAGAAAAAGTTTACACCTTTCTCTCGTCTACTCTTCGACGACTTGTAAAATCGATGCTCGTGAATCTTGCTAGTTTCGATCTAAAACGATGTATCCCGTTGTTTTGAGCCGGAATACAAATTTTTGCGCAGTTCTGTGAGAAAAAGTTTACACCTTTCTCTCGTTCTCTTCGACGACATGTAAAATCGATGCTCGTGAATCTTGCTAGTTTCGATTTAAAACGATGTATCTCAAAGATTTGAGCCGGAATACATGTTTTCGCGCAGTTCTGAGAGAAAAAGTTTACACCTTTCTCTCGTCTACTCTTCGTCGACTTGTAAAATCGATGCTCGTTAATCTTGTTAGTTTCGATCTAAAACGATGTATCCCGTTGTTTTGAGCCGGAATACGAGTTTTCGCGCAGTTCTGAGAGAAACAGTTTACACCTTTCTCTCGTCTATTCTGCGACGACTTGTAAAATCGATGCTCGTGAATCTTGCTAGTTTCGATCTAAAATGATGTATCTCAATGATTTGAGCCGGAATACAAGTTTTCGCGCAGTTCTGAGAGAAAAAGTTTACACCTTTCTCTCGTCTACTCTTCGACGACTTGTTAAATCGATGCTCGTTAATCTTGTTAGTTTCGATCTAAAACGATGTATCCCGTTGTTTTGAGCCGGAATGCAAGTTTTCGCGCAGTTCTGAGAGAAAACGTTTACACCTTTCTCTCGTCTACTCTTCGACGACTTGTAAAACCGATGCTCGTTAATTGTGCTAGTTTCGATCTAAAACGATGTATCCCGTTGTTTTGAGCCAGAATACAAGTTTTCGCGCAGTTCTGAGAGAAAAAGTTTACACCTTTCTCTCGTCTACTCTTCGTCGACTTGTAAAATCGGATGCTCGTGAATCTTGCTAGTTTCGATCTAAAACGATGTATCCCGTTGTTTTGAGCCGGAATACAAATTTTTGCGCAGTTCTGTGAGAAAAAAGTTTACACCTTTCTCTCGTTCTCTTCGACGACATGTAAAATCGATGCTCGTGAATCTTGCTAGTTTCGATTTAAAACGATGTATCTCAAAGATTTGAGCCGGAATACATGTTTTCGCGCAGTTCTGAAGAGAAAAAGTTTACACCATTCTCTCGTCTACTCTTCGTCGACTTGTAAAATCGATGCTCGTGAATCTTGCTAGTTTCAATCTAAAACGATGTATCCGTTGTTTTGAGCCGGAATACAAATTTTTGCGCAGTTCTGTGAGAAAAAGTTTACACCTTTCTCTCGTCTACTCTTCGACGACTTGTAAAACCGATGCTCGTTAATTGTGCTAGTTTCGATCTAAAACGATGTATCCCGTTGTTTTGAGCCAGAATACAAGTTTTCGCGCAGTTCTGAGAGAAAAAGTTTACACCTTTCTCTCGTCGTACTCTTCGTCGACTTGTAAAATCGATGCTCGTGAATCTTGCTAGTTTCGATCTAAAACGATGTATCCCGTTGTTTTGAGCCGGAATACAAATTTTTGCGCAGTTCTGTGAGAAAAAGTTTACACCTTTCTCTCGTTCTCTTCGACGACATGTAAAATCGATGCTCGTGAATCTTGCTAGTTTCGATTTAAAACGATGTATCTCAAAGATTTGAGCCGGAATACATGTTTTCGCGCAGTTCTGAGAGAAAAAGTTTACACCTTTCTCTCGTCTACTCTTCGTCGACTTGTAAAATCGATGCTCGTGAATCTTGCTAGTTTCAATCTAAAACGATGTATCCCGTTGTTTTGAGCCAGAATACAAATTTTTGCGCAGTTCTGTGAGAAAAAGTTTACACCTTTCTCTCGTTCTCTTCGACGACATGTAAAATCGATGCTCGTGAATCTTGCTAGTTTCGATTTAAAACGATGTATCTCAATGATTTGAGCCGGAATACAAGTTTTCGCGCAGTTCTGAGAGAAAAAGTTTACACCTTTCTCTCGTCTACTCTTCGACGACTTGTAAAATCGATGCTCGTGAATCTTGCTAGTTTCGATCTAAAACGATGTATCCCGTTGTTTTGAGCCGGAATACAAATTTTTGCGCAGTTCTGTGAGAAAAAGTTTACACCTTTCTCTCGTTCTCTTCGACGACATGTAAAATCGATGCTCGTGAATCTTGCTAGTTTCGATTTAAAACGATGTATCTCAAAGATTTGAGCCGGAATACATGTTTTCGCGCAGTTCTGAGAGAAAAAGTTTACACCTTTCTCTCGTCTACTCTTCGTCGACTTGTAAAATCGATGCTCGTTAATCCTGTTAGTTTCGATCTAAAACGATGTATCCCGTTGTTTTGAGCCGGAATACGAGTTTTCGCGCAGTTCTGAGAGAAACAGTTTACACCTTTCTCTCGTCTATTCTGCGACGACTTGTAAAATCGATGCTCGTGAATCTTGCTAGTTTCGATCTAAAATGATGTATCTCAATGATTTGAGCCGGAATACAAGTTTTCGCGCAGTTCTGAGAGAAAAAGTTTACACCTTTCTCTCGTCTACTCTTCGACGACTTGTTAAATCGATTCTCGTGAATTTTGCTACTTTCGATCTAAAACAATGTATCCCGTTGTTTTGAGCCGGAATACAAATTTTTGCGCAGTTCTGTGAGAAAAAGTTTACACCTTTCTCTCGTTCTCTTCGACGACATGTAAAATCGATGCTCGTGAATCTTGCTAGTTTCGATCTAAAACGATGTATCTCAATGATTTGAGCCGGAATACAAGTTTTCGCGCAGTTCTGAGAGAAAACGTTTACACCTTTCTCTCGTCTACTCTTCGACGACTTGTAAAATCGATGCTCGTGAATCTTGCTAGTTTCGATCTAAAATGATGTATCTCAATGATTTGAGCCGGAATACAAGTTTTCGCGCAGTTCTGAGAGAAAAAGTTTACACCTTTCTCTCGTCTACTCTTCGACGACTTGTTAAATCGATGCTCGTGAATTTTGCTACTTTCGATCTAAAACGATGTATCCCGTTGTTTTGAGCCGGAATACAAGTTTTCGCGCAGTTCTGAGAGAAAAAGTTTACACCTTTCTCTCGTCTACTCTTCGACGACTTGTAAAATCGATGCTCGTGAATCTTGATAGTTTCGATCTAAAACGATGTATTCCGTTGTTTTGAGCCGGAATACATGTTTTCGCGCAGTTCCGAGAGAAAAATTTACACCTTTCTCTCGTCTACTCTGCGACGACTTGTAAAATCGATGCTCGGTAATTGTGCTAGTTTCGATCTAAAACGATGTATCCCGTTGTTTTGAGCCGGAATACAAGTTTTCGAGCAGTTCTGAGAGAAAAAGTTTACACCTTTCTCTCGTCTACTCTTCGTCGACTTGTAAAATCAATGCTCGTTAATCTTGCTAGTTTCGATCTAAAACGATGTATCCCGTTGTTTTGAGCCGGAATACAAGTCTTCGCGCAGTTCTCAGAGAAAAAGTTTACACCTTTCTCTCGTCTACTCTTCGACGACTTGTAAAATCGATGCTCGTGAATCTTGCTAGTTTCGATCTAAACGATGTATCCCGTTGTTTTGAGCCGGAATACAAATTTTTGCGCAGTTCTGAGAGAAAAAGTTTACACCTTTCTCTCGTTCTCTTCGACGACATGTAAAATCGATGCTCGTGAATCTTGCTAGTTTCGATCTAAAACGATGTATCTCAAAGATTTGAGCCGGAATACAAGTTTTTGCGCAGTTCTGAGAGAAAACGTTTACACCTTTCTCTCGTCTACTCTTCGACGACTTGTTAAATCGATGCTCGAGAATTTTGCTACTTTCGATCTAAAACGATGTATCCCGTTGTTTTGAGCCGGAATACAAGTTTTCGCGCAGTTCTGAAAGAAAAAGTTTACACCTTTCTCTCGTCTACTCTTCGACGACTTGTAAAATTGATGCTCGTAAATTTTGCTAGTTTCGATCTAAAACGATGTATCCCGTTGTTTTGAGCTGGAATACAAGTATTCGCGCAATTCTGAGAGAAAAAGTTTACACCTTTCTCTCGTCTACTCTTCGACGACTTGTTAAATCGATGCTCGTGAATTTTGCTACTTTCGATCTAAAACGATGTATCCCGTTGTTTTGAGCCGGAATACAATTTTTCGCGCAGTTCTGAGAGAAAAAGTTTACACCTTTCTCTCGTCTACTCTTCGTCGACTTGTAAAATCAATGCTCGTTAATCTTGCTAGTTTCGATCTAAAACGATGTATCCCGTTGTTTTGAGCCGGAATACAAGTCTTCGCGCAGTTCTCAGAGAAAAAGTTTACACCTTTCTCTCGTCTACTCTTCGACGACTTGTAAAATTGATGCTCGTGAATCTTGCTAGTTTCGATCTAAAACGATGTATCGCGTTGTTTTGAGCCGGAATGCAAATTTTTGCGCAGTTCTGAGAGAAAAAGTTTACACCTTTCTCTCGTTCTCTTCGACGACATGTAAAATCGATGCTCGTGAATCTTGCTAGTTTCGATCTAAAACGATGTATCTCAAAGATTTGAGCCGGAATACAAGTTTTTGCGCAGTTCTGAGAGGAAACGTTTACACCTTTCTCTCGTCTACTCTTCGACGACTTGTTAAATCGATGCTCGAGAATTTTGCTACTTTCGATCTAAAACGATGTATCCCGTTGTTTTGAGCCGGAATACAAGTTTTCGCGCAGTTCTGAAAGAAAAAGTTTACACCTTTCTCTCGTCTACTCTTCGACGACTTGTAAAATTGATGCTCGTAAATTTTGCTAGTTTCGATCTAAAACGATGTATCCCGTTGTTTTGAGCTGGAATACAAGTATTCGCGCAATTCTGAGAGAAAAAGTTTACACCTTTCTCTCGTCTACTCTTCGACGACTTGTTAAATCGATGCTCGTGAATTTTGCTACTTTCGATCTAAAACGATGTATCCCGTTGTTTTGAGCCGGAATACAATTTTTCGCGCAGTTCTGAGAGAAAAAGTTTACACCTTTCTCTCGTCTACTCTTCGACGACTTGTAAAATTGATGCTCGTAAATTTTGCTAGTTTAGATCTAAAACGATGTATCCCGTTGTTTTGAGCTGGAATACAAGTATTCGCGCAATTCTGAGAGAAAAAGTTTACACCTTTCTCTCGTCTACTCTTCGACGACTTGTTAAATCGATGCTCGTGAATTTTGCTACTTTCGATCTAAAACGATGTATCCCGTTGTTTTGAGCCGGAATACAATTTTTCGCGCAGTTCTGAGAGAAAAAGTTTACACCTTTCTCTCGTCTACTCTGCGACGACTTGTAAAATCGATGCTCGTGAATTTTGATAGTTTCGCTCTAAAACAATGTATCCCGTTGTTTTGAGCCGGAATACGAGTTTTCGCGCAGTTCTGAGAGAAAAAGTTTACACCTTTCTCTCGTCTACTCTTCGACGACTTGTTAAATCGATGCTCGTGAATTTTGCTACTTTCGATCTAAAACGATGTATCCCGTTGTTTTGAGCCGGAATACAATTTTTCGCGCAGTTCTGAGAGAAAAAGTTTACACCTTTCTCTCGTCTACTCTTCGACGACTTGTAAAATCGATGCTCGTGAATCTTAATAGTTTCGATCTAAAATGATGTATCCCGTTGGTATGAGCCGGAATACAAGTTTTCGCGCAGTTCTGAGAGAAAAAGTTTACACCTTTCTCTCGTCTACTCTGCGACGACTTGTAAAATCGATGCTCGTGAATCTTGCTAGTTTCGATCAAAACGATGTATCCCGTTGTTTTGATCCGGAATACAAGTTTTCGCGCAGTTCTGAGAGAAAAAATTTACACCTTTCTCTCGTCTACTCTTCGAAGACTTGTAAAATCGATGCGCGTGAATCTTGCTTGTTTCGATCTTAAACGGTGTATCCCTTTGTTTTGAGCCGGAATACAAGTTTTCGCGCAGTTCTGAGAGAAAAAGTTTACACCTTTCTCTCGTCTACTCTGCGACGACTTGTAAAATCGATGCTCGGTAATTGTGCTAGTTTCGATCTAAAACGATATATCCCGTTGTTTTGAGCCGGAATACAAGTTTTCGAGCAGTTCTGAGAGAAAAAGTTTACACCTTTCTCTCGTCTACTCTTCGTCGACTTGTAAAATCAATGCTCGTTAATCTTGCTAGTTTCGATCTAAAACGATGTAACCCGTTGTTTTGAGCCGGAATACAAGTCTTCGCGCAGTTCTGAGAGAAAAAGTTTACAACTTTCTCTCGTCTACTCTTCGACGACTTGTAAAATCGATGCTCGTGAATCTTGCTAGTTTCGATCTAAAACAATGTATCCCGTTGTTTTGAGCCGGAATACAAATTTTTGCGCAGTTCTGAGAGAAAAAGTTTACACCTTTCTCTCGTTCTCTTCGACGACATGTAAAATCGATGCTCGTGAATCTTGCTAGTTTCGATCTAAAACGATGTATCTCAAAGATTTGAGCCGGAATACAAGTTTTTGCGCAGTTCTGAGAGAAAACGTTTACACCTTTCTCTCGTCTACTCTTCGACGACTTGTTAAATCGATGCTCGAGAATTTTGCTACTTTCGATCTAAAACGATGTATCCCGTTATTTTGAGCCGGAATACAAGTTTTCGCGCAGTTCTGAGAGAAAAAGTTTACACCTTTCTCTCGTCTACTCTTCGACGACTTGTAAAATTGATGCTCGTAAATTTTGCTAGTTTCGATCTAAAACGATGTATCCCGTTGTTTTGAGCCAGAATACAAGTTTTCGCG
This sequence comes from Amblyomma americanum, assembly GCF_052857255.1. Classification (NCBI taxonomy): domain Eukaryota; kingdom Metazoa; phylum Arthropoda; class Arachnida; order Ixodida; family Ixodidae; genus Amblyomma; species Amblyomma americanum. The sequence continues at coordinate 74 of NW_027526589.1, read as the reverse complement.
CAGTTCTGAGAGAAAAAGTTTACACCTTTCTCTCGTCTACTCTTCGTCGACTTGTAAAATCGATGCTCGTAATC